>NW_020202919.1:0-2162 GCF_001531365.2 Cynara cardunculus var. scolymus
ATCGTGTCTGGTAACAATTTCTTTAATGTAAATCTGCGCTAGCTTTTCTAAAGAGAATTTCTCTCTTATCGGTAGAAAATGTGCAGATTTAGATAAACGATCAATAATTACCCAAATCGCGTCATACCTTTTTGGTGTTCGTGGTAATTTCATAACGAAATCCATGGTAATGTGATCCCATTTCCATAAAGGTATTTCTAAAGATTGGAGGCTTCCATAAGGTTTCTGGTGTTCAATCTTGACCTGTAAACATGTTAGACACTGTTCCACATACCGTGCTATATCTCTTTTCAATCCTGGCCACCAATAAAAAGGTTTTAAATCTCGATACATCTTATTGGTACCGGGATGGATAGAGTATTGGGATTTATGACTTTCATCCAATATTCTACTTCGGAAATCTCCAAAATGTGGCACCCAAATTCGCCCTTGAGAGCACATCAGTCCTTCATCATTCTGTTCCAAGGTTGAGATCATCTTACCCAACTTTTCTGTCTTTACAAATTCTTCTTTCATAGCTTCTTGTTGACACTTCTGAATTTCTTTACGAATATCAGGAATCAAATTCATTCTCATAGCTATAGTCTTGATGGTTCCACTTATTTCTTTCCTGCTCAAAGCATCAGCCACCACATTAGCTTTTCCTGGATGGTAAAGAATTTCACAATCATAATCATTGACCAATTCGATCCATCGGCGTTGTCGCATATTTAAATCTTTTTAGTTGAACAAATGTTGTAAACTTTTATGGTCAGTGTAAATCTGACATTTCGTTCCCAGAAGATAGTGTCTCCAAATTTTCAACTCAAAAACCACTGCAGCTAACTCCATGTCATGAGTTGGATATTGCTTTTCATGTTCTTTCAGTTGTCTTGATGCATAAGAGATTACTTTTCCTCTTTGCATTAAAACACATCCCAACCCTAATTTTGAAGCGTCACTATAAACCACGAAGTCTTCAGATCCATCTGGTAGAGTTAACACTGGTGCACTACAAAATGATCTTTTAAAAGTTGAAAAGCTTCTTGTTGTTCTCTTTCCCACTGGAATTTAACATTCTTCCGGGTCAGTTTAGTCAATGGCACAGCTATCTTAGAAAAATTCTGAATGAACTTTCGGTAATAACCARCCAATCCCAAAAAGCTACGGACTTCAGACGGAGTCGTAGGAGCTTCCCATTTTGCAACAGCTTCTATTTTCATGGGGTCAACTTTTACTCCTGATTCTGAAATGACATGACCCAGAAATTGAAATTCTCCTAACCAGAACTCACACTTGGACAATTTTGCATACAACTTTTCTCTTTTCAACAATTCTAGTATCAGACGAAGGTGTTTTGCATGTTCTTCTTCAGTTTTAGAGTATATAAGAATATCATCGATAAATACAATAACGAATTTATCAAGATATTCCTTACATACCCTATTCATCAAGTCCATAAAGGTTGCGGGCGCATTAGTTAGGCCGAATGGCATAACTAGGAATTCGTGATGCCCGTACCTTGTTCTGAATGCTGTTATAGCTACATCTTTATCTCTGACTTTAAGCTGATGATATCCTAACCTTAAATTGATTTTAGAGAAATAACTTGCCCCCACCAATTGATCAAACAAGTCATCTATCCTTGCTAAAGAATATTTGTTTTTTATTGTCAATTTATTCAGTTCACGATAATTTATGCACATTCGCATAGATCCATCCTTCTTTTTGACAAACAAGACCGGAGCACCCCAAGGCGAAGTGCTAGGCCTTATAAATCCTTTATCAGTTAAATCTTTCAACTGTGTTGCCAATTCCTTCAGTTCGGATGGAGCTAAACGATACGACGCTTTTGCTACGGGTGCAGCTCTAGGTATAAGATCGATTTTGGAATTCAATAACTCTATCCGGTGGTAATCCGGATAAGTCTTCTGGAAAAACTTCTGGATATTCACTAACTATCGGAATCAATTCTTCCTTTCTTTTCTCTTTCTTTAAATCAATTACATATGTCAAACATCCTTGGCACATCTTTCGAATACTCTTTCAGGCTTTCATTACTGACAAAATACTAATGCGATGATCCCGACGGTCACCATAAATAATAACTGTTCTCTGGTCTGGCAAAATAATTCTGATCATCTTCTGATTACAATCAATGCTAGCCTGATACTTTGCTAACC
>NW_020202919.1:3547-13560 GCF_001531365.2 Cynara cardunculus var. scolymus
TTCCCTTTCCTCAGATTCTGGACGAGCTATTCTTTCAGATCTTCTAGTTCGGTTAGACATCTGTAGAATTTAATATTAATATTCACGTATTCACATTCCCAAATATAATAAAGTATTCAAGTTCAGATATGTACCTATAAATTTATAATTACATTGGCCAGATGCAACTAAAATTTACCTTACATACTGTTCTTTCAACTTATCATATTTATTTCCAATGGTGCTAACTACGTTCGGGACCCTTAACATGCAAATAAAATAGTTTAAGTCTAGGTATCATGCTGTTAAAATACCTAAATCCCTTAAAGTCAGGCTCTGATACCATTCTGAAACGCCCCAACCCACACATTGCATGTAACACATATTTCATACCAAAGAAATACATAATCATATACATCTGGGTCCCTTAGTACAAGAATACTATCATGACCAAATACAAGGTCCAAAAATTTAAAATACAATCTTGTACTAGACAACAAAACTAATCATCAGAAGCAAGTCCTCAACCAAAATGCATATAAGAAAGCATTAAATCTTTTCCTTTCCTTTACCTTCTACATCTCCTACAATACACATTTTAAAATCACAAAAACAAGGGTTAGACTAAAAAGTCTAGTGAGTTATCCTAATCATGTAATTGCAGGGTGAAGGATCACCAAAATCTTTATAAAACAACTATTCATATATACATAACAATATATGAATACGCAAGAAGGTAATAACAAATCATTTCCCACCTTCAAGCTAACCACGCAGCTATACAAATTCCATACCTTTGAACCAATCGGGTTCCATTTCATATCATTTTAAACCTTTTCTTTATTAAACGAGGTTTAAACAAAGATTCAGATCAAACTTGACGTTTCCTTCTCAATAACATTCAGACTATGATTTCGATAAGAACCTTGATCCTAAATCTTTAAATCACAAAGAAATAAAGATTCCAGATCACGGTAGTCTTAAGGGATATAATAGAAAGAGTTATATGATACCACACACAGACAATGCCACCATTATAACAAATGTACACCTCTCCTTGATATGCCACCCTTGCATCAAATGGACACCTCTCCTTGATATGCCACCCTTATATCAAATGGAYACMTCTCCTTGWTATGCCACCCTTATATCAAATGGACACCTCTCCTTGATATGCCACCCTTATCACTTCATCAAAACATTTATAAAATATATCCGAATCGACCGCAGTCATTGGAATTGTTATCAGTTTGAAAACATTTATATCAAAACTTCATTTTTTATGATAAAATAATAATTTCTTTCTAAGAACATGACATCATCTCAAATCCGGTCAACAATCATCCGGTTTAAATACATGGACTAAAATCCACTTTGTCCGGACATCAAATTCGGTCATCATACCACATACTCTTTCAACGGTTTACACTTAAAACAAATTCATATTTGAACGGATATCAAATCCGGACAACAGTCCATTCAAGACTTGTCCGGTTTAAAAATAAACCGCTCCCCATGTGGTCGTATTCCTACTTCTCAGTATAAAATTTTAAGTAATACTACCAATTATAAACCGCTCAACACTCAACCGGTTTACCAACTCCGGACAACAAACCGCTTATGACTTGTGCGGTTTAAACTAGTCCGGACAACAAACCGCTTATGACTTGTCCGGTTTAAACTAGTCCGGTCAATAAGCCGCTTAAGGCTTATCCGGTTTACACTAATCCGGACAATAAGCCGCTCAAGGCTTGTCCGGCTTAAATACTTATCCGGTCACTCCCTGTCTGGATAAACACTTAAACAACATAATCAAGGTTTCTTTCCAAAGGATATCAATACGAAGCATGCAAATAAAACCAGTAGAATCTTTATACAAAAAGGTTTAGAAGCCACTCACCTTATAAAGGTTTTGAAACCAAAATGCTAGAAATCAATCCTTTTGAAATTTGACACTTGCAAATCGGCTTGAAATCACCACTCTAAGAAAACCGGACAACACTTCTCTTAAAACCTCTCAATTCTCAAAATAGTATGAAAGGTAACTGAGGAGGTGAAGCCCCTTTTATACCTTCCAAATATGGAAGGTCGGCTTAAACCGCCTTCCTTTTCCCCCATCCACCTCATGCATGAACATGCATACATATACATACATCCATGCATATAATAATCATATATATATATATATATACTCACACAATATATATATATATATATATATCGAATTAATTCACAAATTCTCATACCGGCATGTATCAATTATCATGCTATCACGTAATTATTTAATTAGATAATCACGTATTAAATACCTTGGGTAATAACCGGGATCTGGTTATCACAAAGGATTACTACCAAGGGACTTTAAATGATTATATTCTATCAAGCAATCCCTTTTGAATATCTCCCAAAAATGTTTCTAAATATCTATACATTTCTTCAGCTTCCATATCTTGGTTTTGTTTATAATAGTGAGCAATAAGGGTGCTTTTCCAAACTTCAATCACATTTGTCCAAATTTGAGGATCATGGGCAGTTAAATTCAAAATATAACCTTTTAACTCAGATTGAAAATTTATTGGTTGTTCTAACGGTTTTCCTAAACCCTTGGCAACATATCTAGTATTAGAAGGAGGATCACGATACTATGTATAAGGAGCTCTTGGAGGAAAACTGGTGTATGTAAAACTTTCTTGCAGAACAGTTCTATCAAAGGGAGTTCTAGCAGTGGTTCTATAGCTTTCAGCTTCTTCGTCAACTAGGTCTTTTTGGTAACTAATGTCTGTAATATTGGATTCTAAGTCTTCATGTAATAAACCGACTCTGATATTTTTGTCTTTGTCATAAAAAATGTATTCTTGATCAGAAATTTGTTTGGATAAATACAACTGATCTTCTAACTTTAAAAGCTCGTCATCGGTTAAAAACATTTTTAGTTCTTTTGGAAAAATAGTTACATGTCTCAGTATCAACTAATTCAAGATTTACTAAATCACTATTTGTTTCGACTTCTTGAACCGGGACAGATGTATAATTTGTAAATATTAAACTAGTTTTGCCATATATGTCAGTATACATTAAAGCTTCTTTTGACGTCAAAACCGTTTCTGTCTTTTGCTCAAAATTACTCAAATTCCAGTCTAAACCGACTAAATCATCAGTAGAAAATATTTTCGGTTTAACCATTTTTATATCAGTGTTACTGACCAAATCCACGACTTTGTCGGTATAAACTTTATATTTAGTCTTTGCGGAAAAAGAGCATCTTCTTAATATTCCCAAGGTTACCAATAAATTGTCACATTGTTCAACATCTTCATCACCATTTGTCTGAATGCCAATTTTGATACGATTAACAAAGTCTTTTATAGTTAACAAGAAGTCTGGACTACAATAAATAATACCTTTGTTATTATTTAAATCGATCTCTGTAATGGCAGTCATTTCTTTAGAAATATTAGAGATTCTGTTATCAAAAATAGTAATCAAAACTTTACTACCCAAATATTTTCGCATTAAACCTCTAACATCGATTACAATTAAACCAAGATGTATAAATTTAAAATCTTTTTTAAACAACTGTCTGTGAGCGTCTTTGGAAACAATGTCAATAAATTTTGACTGGTCTTTGATACATTGAAGAGTAATTTCTTGACTATGTTTAAAAAACTGGGACGATGTCTCAAAAAAGCCTTTATTGTATAGAGTTTCTGGATTTAATAACTGAAGACCATGAGTCTGAAATTTTTTGTAGTCTTGATCAGATTTTGTAGTGTCATACTTTTTATTTTTTGACAAGATTTTGTCTAAAAGTTTTTTGGGTCTAAAACTTAAGGAATCTCGTTTTTCTTCAAAAACACTTGTAGATGGTTTATTAAAATCCATTTTCAATGTCTTTGAATTGAACAAATGTATAATACTTGGGAGGTTTGTCTTTGAAAATGGGAATTTTTGAACTTGTTTCTAAAGAGAGAGAACTGATTTGGTCTGTCAAAGCTTTAATATCTTCTGAATCAGATAAATCTGGGTTACTCTGATTTAACTTTTTTGTAAAATTGTCTAAAAAAACTTGCAAATTTTTTATGTCTAAATTGCCAAATTTAGGATGACAAAGATGTTCTAAAATCTGAGTATTTTGTTCTTTTAAAAAGTCTAGATTGGAATGCAAGACTTTGATTTCGTTGTTTAAAACCAAAATGGTTTCTTCGAGACGAAAAAGTATTTTTTCAAAATTCTCAGCAGAATTGATCAGCAAGTCTAAAATAGTATATTGAACAGGTTCTGAAGAATAAAAACTGTGCTAATGATCTTTTTCAAAATTACACTTGAGCTTATTTTTGTCTGGAAATAAAACAGATCTTTTGTTTAATACCAAGAGTTCAAGACCAAGATAATCCAATTTTTTATTTTCCAGTTTTTTAAAGTTTTTAATTTTTTTATAAAAAACAGAGAAACACAGAAATTAAAAAGATTAACAGATAAAGAGAAAATACTGATTAAACACACCTAAGAGATAAAACTGAAAAAACAACACAAGGAAAAATATTTTTTGTTTTTTTAATGACAACTTTACCAACAAACAAACACAATAATATTATGCAACAAATAACTTAAACTTACACAACTAGGCGGAATAAAAACAATAATAAAAAAAACATTTAGGTACACGAAAAGATAAAACAAAACTTAATTAAAAAAAACACTTATATGGACACACAGACGGATGATCGTAACGGAAATGCTCTGATACCAAAATGTATCAGAGCATTTACGTTCCATGGTGATCGGAACGTGAATGCTCTGATATCATTTTGGTAACAGAGCATTTGCGTTCCTTCTGCCTACCATTCTGATACCATTTTGGTATCAGAGCATTTCCGTTACTTTAGTTATTTTAGTTAAGTACTGTTTTTTCTTTCCATGTACCTACGTGTTTTTTTTATTCCACCTAGTTGTGTAAGTTTAAGTTTTTTGTTGCATAATATTTGTTGGGTTTGTTTGTTGCATAATTATTATTGTGTTTGTTGTCCCTAAAAAACAAAAAATCTTTTTCCTTGTGTTGTTTTTACTGTTTTGTCTCTTAAGTGTGTTTAATCAGTATTTTCTCTTTATCTGTTAATCTTATTATTTTCTGTGTTTCTTTGTTTTTTATAAAAAAAAATTGGTTTATCCACATGTCAAAAGTTTCAGACGTTTTTTCATACACCTTCAATTAATTTCCAATAAGACTTGTAAAATTATTTTTCCTAAAGAACTAAAAATGGTTTTAAATGATAAAGAACATTTAATTTTGGAAGACCCGTTGTATTTTTCAAGACAAATTTCGAATCAAGAATACAATTTTTATGACAAAGACAAAAATATTAGAGTCGGTTTATAGCATGATACCTTTGCAGCCATTTATACTATTTTAGAGAAGACCCTAAATCCAGACTGTACCAGTAATTTAGACCTTGTTAATTTACAAGAAGTTACTTGTAATCATACTTGGCAAAAATACACGGGAACTGATAATATTCCTTGTGTTATTTGCAATCTTTTTCCGCATAAAAGACTAAGAGCAAAATGCTTAAATTGCCATATAAAAGTGTGCATAAAATTTCTTGAAAAGAAAGATTTAATAAAAATAGAACCAGATTATATAAATGTTGCTAAAGACCTTGATAAACAAGAAATTAGAGTTTTTAAGAAAAATAATAAAAAATGTTGAAGATATGCTAAAGCTTTTTCAAAAGAAAATAGACTTTTTTGAAAGGGTGGTAAAGGGGAAAGACACAACCATAGACGAAAATAAAGACTTTATTCAACAAGACTATGCGCAAGTTGTTTGCGATTCAGATAATTTGAAATCATTAAAAGTAAAATGTAGAATTCGAATTGATGATTTCGTTATCAACTGTCTTGCATTGGTTGATTCTGGTTATTCAAATTGCATCTTAAACAAATCATTGGTTCCTTCTAAATATATTGTCAAATCAGACTCATCAATTGATGCACAACAAATGGATGGTGAAATTTTCTCTTATAATGAATCTTTGAGACCAATTGTGGTTTTAGCAAAGAATATACTTTACCTCCTAAAAATACTTTTGTTACTGTGATAACTGGATCCTGGTTATCATCCGAGATAATTAATATGTGATTATTGTTAAATGATTACGTGATAGCATGATAAATTGTTATATATATAATCATGCCAGTATGTGAAATTTTGTGTATAGGTATTATATGCATAATATAATATATATATGTATGCATGTTTTATATGTGCTTAGAATTGGGTGTGCATATATATATGTATACATGATATGTATATGCATGATATATATATATATGGAGGACATAGGTTTGAAATATGCATGCACATTTTCGGCTGTAATAGCCGACTTTCTAGAAAAGGAAAGTATAAAAGGGGGTGAAGCCTCCATATTTCTTTTCTTGCCATCTTGAGGAAAAGTTGAGCAATTTAAAAGAGAGTGGATTAGTTGACCGGATTGCTTATTATTTGAATTGCAAGAAGTTGGTTTAAAAAAGGTGAGTGGTTTAATTACTTTTGAAACTCTTTGTAATTGCATAAAATTGTTGTTTAAACTTTTCAACCCGGTTTAAAGATTAAACCGTACGAGTGTTGTCCGAATTATGAGTAAACCGGTCAAGAGGTAAGCGATTAAAGGCTAAATCGCTTGGTGTACTCCACGGTTTACTCTTAAACCGGACGAGGGTTGAACGGATTAAGTCTAAACTGGACATGCCTTAACCGGTTTAAGGGTAAATTGACTAAATGTGTTAACCGGTTTAGGTGATGAGCGATTTAAGAATTTGAACTTATGTTGTGATTCAAACGGAGAAGTAGGAATACGACTAAGGGGTGATCGGTTTATTTAAATTAGACAAAATGACATTACCCGGATTGTTAAATCGGCCAAATAATGAATCGTGTTGTCCGGATTGGTAATCTGGACAAGATTTTGAGAATTATTCTAAGTGATAAATCGGACAAAATGAGAAGATTTGACTGGATTAGTAGTCCGACCAAGGTTTGACTGGATTGTGTTTTGACTTATCATTTTGTTACTCTTTTAACCAGAAGTGGGAATTTTTGATAAATTTTTTTTTTGAACTGATAATAAATTCCATTGACTGCGGTCTATTCTATATGGAATTGTTTTGTGAAAATATTTTGATGAGGAAATAAGGATGTCATATTAAGGAGAGGTGTACCATGGGATAAGGGTGACATATCAAGGAGAGGTGTACCATGGGATAAGGGTGGCATATCAAGGAGAGGTGTACATTTGGTTATAAGGGTGGCATTTGTATGTGCATTATGTAACATAACTCTTTTTATTATATCCTTTATGATTACCGTGGTATGGAATTTTTATTTCATTGTGATTTAAAGGTTTAGGATCAGGGTTCTTACTGGAAATCATAATCTGGATGTTATAGAGAAGGAGATAACAGGTTTGGCCTGAAACTTTGAATAAACCTTATTTGATTTAAGAGGTTTAAAAGTGGCATTATGATAATTTGATTAGTGTAAACCTGTTTGAATTTGATGTATTGTTTGCAAGCAGAGAATTTGGGCTTCAAAAGTGAAAGGTATTGGTATTTTATTCTTACTTATTCATATATTTGTTATGTATATGAAGAGTTGTTTTACATAAATAGGGTAACTCACTAGACCTTTCGGTCTAACCCTCGTTTTGTGATTTTAAATATGTATTGCAGGAAGTGCAGATGGTAAGGGGTGGGGAAAAATGTAATATTTTCCCTATGTGTTTATCTGCATGAAGATTTGCTGATGATATGTACAGTTTTGTAAATGAAGTTTGAATAGTACAAGAATTGTATTTTGAAATTTTTGGACCATGTATTCTGTAATGGTAGATTCTTGTACTAGGCGACATATGTGGTGTACAAACATGTATTTCTTGTATATAGAGTATATGTTTCATGCAATGTGTGGAATGAGGTGTTACAGAAAGTGGTATCAGAGCCTGAGTTTAAGAGATTTAGGTATTCAACAACATGATACCTAGACTTAAACTGTTTTATTGCATGTTGTGGGTCCCGGACATAGTTAGCACCATTGAAAATAAATATGATGAGTTGAAGGAACAGTGTGTAAGGTAAATTTTAATTACATCTGGCAAATGTAATTATGAATTTACAGGTACATATCTGAACTTGAATACTTCATTATATTTGGGAATGTGAATACGTGATTATTAACACTAAAATCTGCAGATATCTAGCCGAACTCGGAGATCTGAAAGAACAGTTCGTCCAGAATATGAAGAAAGAGAAAAATCACCCGTTAATCTTCCAACCAGTACTTCTGGGAATAGAAGTCGGGGAAGACCCAGGGGAAGAGGCAGAGGAAGAAATCTGTTGCAAGGAAGAGGTCGGACTGAAGTACACCCTGAACCTGAAGAATCCCATTCTAGCAATGTTAAGAAAAGATCGGTGCCACATCCAGAATATGTAACCAGGGATATGCTGGCCGAGGAAATGGGGAAGTTACGGGAAACTTTGACATCCATCTTGGGAATACCGGCTAGGGTGGAAACAGAAAGAGTGGAAGTTCATCCCTCTGTTCCAATCACCCATAACAAGGAAGAACACATTAAGATGTTTTTGGCATGCAAACCACCAACCTTTTCTGGGGAGAGAGATCCAGTGAAAGCTATGTCCTGGATCAAAGAGATGGAATCTATGTTCAACATCATCCGGTGTCCGGAAACAGATAAAGTTTGATTTGCTGTTTAAGTATTGAAATCAAATGCTATGTTCTAGTGGGAAGTTAAATCATTGGCTAAAACGGATGTTTTACAAACGTTATCCTGGACATAATTTGTGAACCGATTCAAGGATCAGTTTTGTTCTAAGACAACAGTGAGACAAATGGAAGAAGATTTCTTGAAATTGGAACAAAGAAATGGAACAGTTCGAGAATATACAGAAAAATTTATCGAATACTCTCGATTTGCCGAGCACTATGTTTCAACAGAATCCAGAAAGATAGAAAGGTATATCTGGGGTTTGAAACCCTCAATTAGAGAGTTTGTAATTGCTATGAACCCCAATACCTTTTCACTAACGTTGGATGCAGCCGAAGTAACAAAACGAAATAAAAATCGGCAATCAGAGGGAAAAATTATGGAGAAAAGAAAATGGGAGGGGCCTTCATCAAACTTTCGAGGGCCAAAAATCGTGATATATGATAATAGATCTGAGTAGAAGATTGGTGAGAAAGTCTGCTCATAATGCCGGCAGGATCATCAGGGTGAGTGCAAGATGGACACAAGAAAACTATAAGTGTGGCGAAGCGGGCCATTTGTCAAAAAATTGCCCAGCTAACAGAAGGTGTTTCAATTACAATTCTCCGGATCATATTCGACCAAACTGTCTGTTGTTAAGAACTCCACAACTGACAATGGGGAGTAATGCGTCGGGTTCTCGGGGAAGACTTACTGTGACAAGAGGAGGGAAAGGAGGGGCAATGGGGCAGTCCTTACAGATGACAAAGAATGAGGCAGAGGCGTCGCCAGATGTAGTAATAGGTTCCTTATTCTGAATTCTATACATGCTAAGGTGTTATTTGACTCTGGTGCAAACTTTTCATTTGTATCACCATCGTTTGCTCAAATTGCATGTCTGAATTATGCGTTACTTGATGATGAATTTGTAGTTGATACTGCTAATAGTTAGGAAACTGTTACTAGTGTATTCAATAACTGTATTATTGTTATTGAGGGTTGTGAGCTATCGATTCGGTTATTCCTTATGCCGATGAAGGAATTTGATGTAGTGGTGGGTATGGATTGGTTGGCAAAGTATCAGGCTAGTATTGTTTGCAATAAGAAAATGATCAGAATCACTCTGCTAGACCAAGGAACAGTTGTTATTTATGGTGATCGTCAGAATCACCATACCAGAATTTTAACGGTGATGAAAGCTCGGAAAAGTATCCGGAAGAAGTGCCAGGGATGTTTGGCATATGTGATTGATGTAAAGAAAGAGCAAGAAAAGAA
>NW_020202919.1:13695-15059 GCF_001531365.2 Cynara cardunculus var. scolymus
ATTTTAACGGTGATGAAAGCTCGGAAAAGTATCCGGAAGAAGTGCCAGGGATGTTTGGCATATGTGATTGATGTAAAGAAAGAGCAAGAAAAGAAAGAATTAATCYCGATTGTTAATGGATATCCGGAAGTCTTTCCAGAGGTGTTGGGTTCAATAATGTGCGTTATTGTTGTTTTCAAGTTCTCCTTTTATTATGCTTTGTWATAGTTAGGCTTTAATGCTTTCCTTACTATAAATAGTGATTAGCCTTGTAATTGTCATTAACTTCTGCAATTAATCTGTTTAGTGCTGTAATATTCTCTCTCAAGAAATACATTGAAGATTGTTGGTGAAAATTCTCTCTACTCATATTCTTGATCTTCATCTTGAAGATTATTTTCTGAACTTGTATGATTTGGGCATTTCAATTGGTATCAGAGCTATCTGCAGCAATTTGTTTAGAGGTTTAAACAAAATTATCAAGGATTTTGCACAAATTTTAGAGGATTTTGCACAAATTYTAGAAGATTTATCGATTTGTTCTTGCTGTTCATCTAACCGTTCTTGGTGTTCTTCATSMAGAATCGCAATTTTTGGCTTAAATCGCTTAGTTTTTTATTGTTAATTGATATAATTCATACTACTAAATTCACATTTACATATTGAACAACTTTGATTCACATAATTTTCGATTTTAATCAAGATTTGAACCATTTTTTTATCGATTTTTGAGTTTACGAAATATGTTCGTGTTCTACAAAAACTCGTATTTTTTCAAGTTTTGATCCAAATTTTRGTGAAAAAGTGTTAAAAATTGTGTTTTTACTTGAATCTAGTCAATATATCTCTTGATCGGTTAAGTGTAAATCGCTTAAAGCTTGTACGATTTAAATCTTGTGACTTTTTGTGAATCGATTGTGCAATTTAGGTTAAACCGGGTAGGGCTTGTTCGATTTAGTGGTAAATCGCTTGGTACTTGTTCGATTTAGTGACCGATTTAGTTTAATCTGTGTGATAAATCKTTGATRTGTTGTACGATTTATTGATAATYTGGTTGCATCTTAAGCGGTTTAGTGAGCGATTTAGTCTATTTGGTGTGCGAYTTATTTGTAATCCGGTTGTTTCCTAATCGATTTACTTGTGCGATTTAAGTGTTGTGCAATTTAGTTTGGGCGATTTAATTGATTTGTTATATGCAATTTAAGTGATCGTACTTTGACTTGTTGAACAGTTGTTGATCGTATTTTGACCTTGACTTTGTGAACGGATTGTCAGAATCACCATATCAGTATTTTAACGGTGATGAAAGCTCGGAAAAGTATCCGGAAGAAGTGCCAGGGATGTTTGGCATATGTGATTGATGTAAAGAAAGAGCAAGAAAAGAA
>NW_020202919.1:15999-25150 GCF_001531365.2 Cynara cardunculus var. scolymus
GAGCTTGTCTGTAATTTGTTCTAGAAGAACGGCTCAGATTTGACAGCTTAAGGTCGTGTCAGGAAACGGTTACTTGCTTGTATAAATAGCAGCGTAGGCCTTTGTATTTAGTGTGCTTCCAGATTTGTAATCGTCGATATTTTTCAATCTATTGAAAATCATTTGAAGCAATTCTCTTTGTGTTCATCWTCTGTTCTTCATTGTGTTCTTACTGTTTCTACCTTTTTGATTGATACTGTTTCCACTGTTCTACTACTGTCTAACCAATCACTCAAGTAAGTTTTAGTACCAAGAATCTGAGTTATTCGATCCTAACATGACCTGTTGACTTTTTACGTCCGTATTTCATTTTCGCAAAATTGACTAAGTGTTTGAAACGTCCGATTTGAGATTTCTTATTTGTGTGAAAATTGACTAAGTGTTGGATTTCACCGGATTTCTCATCCGGATTTGTTAATTCCTTTGTGCGATTTGAATCTCTGTGTTGTCCGGATATCTAATTCGGGTAATTTGTTTTGCTTAGAATTTCAAGACTATCTTCTTTGTCCGGACTTCTAATCCGGATAAGCTTGACTGGATTTCTAATCCGGATAAGTTTGTGCGCTTATATTTTCAAAGTCTTGAATGTGTGTAAATCCTTGTGTGCGATTTGATTGATATAATTTTTGAATCCTAATCCTTTCATACAAATTTTGAACTGCAGTTGATCCTATATCATACATAACTGAGAAAATAAGTTCAAGAGAAACAATGGCTATTGGTACTGACACCAAGCCACCTGTGCTGTTTAGAGGGGACTATAACTAGTGGAGGGATAGATTTCTCAACTTCATTGAGAGAATGAAATAAGGTGATCTGAATATGGAATCCTTGATGGAAGGTCTTGCTGTTTTCTACAGAGAGACACCTGTTGTTCCAGAAGAAGGCAGACCTGCACAAATAGTCATTAAGGAGAAGTCCAGATACACTGCACAAGAGAAGGAGAGAGCCCATGCTAATGTGTTATGCAAGTCTTACATGATACAAACACTGACCAACGTTATCTACACGAGTATTGATAGCCATTAATCATCTGGTCACAACATGTGGGTTCAAATTGAAAAGATGATGATGGGTTTTGAAGTCAGAACTCAGTTGAAGATTACTAATTGTATATATGCGTATGATGAGTTCAAGGTTAAAGACGGAGAAAGCCTTGATGATGTTTATGATAGGCTTACCAGACTACTTAATGAGCTGACTAAGAACGGAATATCTAAAACTGTCATAGAGATAAATGTTAAATTCCTCAGCAACCTTCAACCAGAGTGGAAATCTTATGCTAATCATATCATATTCAACAAATCATTATATGATATTGACATACATGAAGTTTATGAAACTCTAAAGCAGAACAAGGAAGAAGTTTTGGAGGTCCGAGATTCCAAGAAGAAGAAAGAGAAGGATGTTGCCGATCCTTTAGCTTTCGTGTCTGAGAAAAAAGGAAAGAGCAGATATGGGAAACAAGTGAAGGAAATAAGCCAGTCAAGCGAATCAGCAAGTGAAGAAAGTAACAGCTCGGATTCGGACTCTGAAATGACTGAAATCAAACATGCCATGGCGATGCTAACTAAAGCATTCCAAAAGAAGTTTCAGAAACGACCGCACTAGAACAATCAAAGATTCTCATCCGGCTCAAAATACGAATTTAAAGATTAATTCGGCGAGAAGAAGAAATATGAAGAAAAGAGATTTGAGAATAAGTATGAGAAGAAGCCGGAAGAGAAAAAGAAATTTGTAAAAGGCGTAGCAGATGAGCACACAAAGTGTTATAACTATGGCAAGCTAGGCCATTTTGCTATAAATTGCAGAAAGCCGGTAACGAGGAATACCGACTACTACAAAAAACAATTTTCTTCTCTCAAAACAACGAGATGCGGGTAAAGCACTTATGACAGAAGATGATCTTTGGTTAAACTTAACCGATGAGGAGGAAGAATTTCAAGCTGTTGCTCATATTTGTTTGATGGCTAGAACTGAGAGTTATTCTTTAGATGAAGGACAAGAACAGAGTGCTGAAGTGGAAGAAGAGGTATTGGAGAAATCATGCATAAAACAGATGCAAAAGATGATGCTTAAATTCCAATCTTTCCAGCAACAATTAAAAACAGAAAAAATGCGTTCAAATAATTTTGAAAAAGAATTAAAAATGCAAAAAGAAAAATACAACAAATTATTTGATGAAAATGCTGGAAACTTGGACTGGGCTAAATCTTTGCTATCTGAATCTAAAACATTTAGTGAAAAATCCAATATCTTAAAAGCCGAATTATCTGATTCCAAGGAACGATATAAATCATTAGAATTGGTTAATGAAGAACAAGTGGTTAAAATAAGTAAGCTTGATTTACAAATTATTCAATTAAATGAAAAATTGAAGTCTAAGGATGAAATTTTATATAAGAGAGTGCAGACTGATCAAACAATTTTTCTGAATAAGATTTTTTAACCCTCGGGAAGGGTTGGGGTACGAAAAATCAAATTTTTTAGGAAAAACTTTATATTATACCCCGAATCTATATAAATTTGAATATCTTGATTGCGGACCCGAGTTTTCATTAAAATTTACAAAATCTTCTGATGAGGTAGAACAACGAGAATATTTTAATCGTCAAAGAAAAGACAAAATGCAGGTTCCGTTTGATTATAAAAACTTAAATGATAGCTATAAAAATCAAGACTCTGTATTTTCAACTGATTATTTTCACAGTTATTCTAAAGCAGAGGTTGAATCAAAACTTGCTGAACCAAAGTGTTATACTCCAACCTTAATTTTAGAAAAACAAGTGGTTCAGTTGGAAAAGATTTTAAATGAAGAACGACTTTCATTTAATCAACAAAAACAAAATTTTTTAAATAAAAATGTAGATTTACAAAATTCTAAACTAAAAACGGAACATGTTGAGTCTGAGTATTTATTTTGTAATAAATCTTTAAGTGAAACTTCGGATTCAGAAGAAATAAATATTTTAAATGAAGAAATTAATTTTTTCGATATCTTGAATTCAAAAGTCTATTTGGATAATCAGATTGATCAGTTTGACTTTTCGAAGAAATTACCCAGTTATGAAGATTTTCTTGTTAAAAATGATATGACGGAGGATTCTGATTTAGCTTCAGATTTAGAAAAGAATTTTAATGAAAAACCTGTTTCTGATGATTTGTATTATAAAAACAATTTGAGGAAACAGAAGAAGCTTACTATGAAAATTAAACAAAAAGTTCATCATTCATTTAAATCTGATGATTTTATTTTTCCTGTTTCAGATAACTCGTTGAAGTTTAAGAAGGTTTGGAGAGTAAAAGAAAAAGAAAAATCTTCAACTCGACAGAAGAAAAAGAATTTTACTAAGTCTGTATTAAATGATTCGATATTGAATAATTTTGTAAAAAAATATTCAGTGGATAAATTGGTTTGATATTAGAAATGGTAAAAATAATTGTTCTCTGTGTGGATTGAATGAGTTACTTAAGTCTTTTACTTCTTTTAAGCCTTATCATTTCATGCATCTGCTTTAACTGCTTTATCCAAGAAAATTTCATTTTAAAGAACGTTGGTTTGGTACATATAGTATACCACCAACGAGATCTGAGCTTAAAGGACCCAAACTAAAATGGGTACCAAAAGCCAATTGATTCACTTTTGCAGGTTAACTGGCATGTGTGGTTCTTAGACTCCGGATGTTCTAAGCACATGACTGGTAGAAAAGATTTATTATCTAACTATGTTGAATCTTTTGGAGGTACGATAAGATTCGGAAACGATCAATACGCGCCTATCCTTGGATACGGTGACGTAATTTCTGGGAATTTAATTATAAAGAACGTGTCGTATGTCGAAGGACTTGGACATAATCTCTTTAGCATAGGTCAATTTTGTGATAAGAATTTAGAAGTTTGTTTTAAAGCTAACCAATGCAGCATCCGAACTACTGATGGTAAGGAGCTTCTAGCTGGAATCAGAAGATCAAATCACTACACAATTGACCTATCCAACACACAAATAGATTCTGACGTCTGCTTGATATCCAAGGCAACCTTGAAGCAGAATCTACTATGGCATCGACGTCTTTCACATTTAAATTTCAAATATCTGAACAAGTTTGTTTGCGAAAACTTGGTTAAAGGCATCCCAGACCTAAAGTTTCATAAAGACCATGTATGCGGTGCATGTGAGATGAGCAAACTGAAGAAAGCTTCACATAAGCTGAAGACAGAATTCAACACCGAACGTCCTCTTCATCTACTTAATATGGATCTTTGTGGTCTTATGCGAGTTCAAAGCATTAATGGAAAGAAGTATGTGTTGGTCATAGTCGACGACTACTCAAGATATACCTGGGTTCATTTTCTGAGGTCAAAGGATGAAGAGGCTGAGACAATAATCTATTTCTTGAAGACAGTCCAAAATAATCTGCAACTGCAAGTTCAAAAAATCAGAACTGACAATGGAACTGAATTCAAGAACAATACACTCGACTCATTCCTCGAATCCATTGGTATCACACATACGTTCTCGGCAGCACGAACACCGCAACAGAATGGTGTCGTTGAGCGTAAGAACAGAACATTGGTGGAAGCAGCATGTACTCTTCTTACATGCTCAAAGCTTCCACTATTCCTATAGGCTGAAGTAGTGGCGACTGCTTGTTTTACCCAGAACCGATCCCCCGTTCACAAAAGGCTTGGTAAAACTCCGTATGAGATAATAAACAAAAGAATACCTAATATCAAATTCTTTCGAGTCTTTGGTTGCAGGTGCTTTATTTTAAATGTCAAAGAGGATAGAGGGAAGTTCGCTGCTAAAGCTGATGAAGCGGTCTTTGTAGGCTACTCCAAGACATCTGCTGCATATACGGTCTACAACAAGAGGACAAAAATATCAATGAGAGCATGAACGTATCTTTTGATGAGGTCATTGATGTGGCTTCTTAACAATTTAGTTCAGAACCCGGGCTGATAATTAATACTATGCGGAAAGCTGATCAACCTGAATCTTCAAATTCTAATAAAGCTGATTTAGATTCATTGTTTGTGAACTTTTATGAAGAATATTTCGAAAATAAATCTAATCAGTCTAATGATTTGTCCAGGAATATACAGACTGAACAACAGTTATCTGGTCCATCTTCTGATGCTCCAGTAACTGAAACTGAAGAAGAAAAGGAAGTAGTCGATGAAGAAATAGAGATGGAAACTCCTGACGGTCCAGTTCAGCGTGAAGAGGGTGAAAATTCTGAAGTGCAAGAGGTATCGGTCGTACAAGATGAAAATACCCTACCTTAGCCGGATATTCAGCCTACTCCAGTTCCAAATATTGAACTTTCACCTGAACCTTTTCCGATAAACTCCACAAATACTTACACTAATCAAAACTCAGATAAAAGCTCCTATGTTCCCCTACCTCATATCAAGAAGTGGACCATGAATCACCCAATACATCAAGTTATTGGTGAACCATCAGCACCTATTCGTACACAGTCTGCTACAGCTAATGAGTGTCTATACTCCACGTTCTTGAGTAACATTGAACCAACTAAGGTATCTGAAGCCTTASCTGATCCGAATTGGATACTCGCAATGCAAGAGGAGCTGAACCAGTTTGAATCAATGAAAGTCTAGAGATTTGCACCACGTCGCAACAATAAGACGATTATCGGTACAACATGGGTATTCAAGAACAAAAAGGATGAATACGGCGTTGTTGTCAGAAATAAGGCCCGGCTCGTCGCTAAAGGATAAAATCAACAAGAAGGCGTTGACTACGATGAAACTTTTGCCTTGGTAGCAAGGATCGAAGCAATACGGATATTTCTGGCGTACGCGGCACATAAAAACTTCACTGTGTACCAGATGGACGTCAAGACAACATTTCTGTATGGTCTTCTCAAGGAAGAAGTCTACGTTGCTCAAACGGAGGGTTTTATGGATCAGTCAAAGCCGGATCATGTTTACATCCTTGACCGAGCTCTTTATGGTCTTAAACAAGCTCGGAGAGCCTGGTATAACTTCTTATCAGATTTTCTGGTAAAGTCAGGCTTCTCAAAAGGTAATATTGACACAACCCTTTTCATTAAAAAGAAAAAGTCTGATATTATTTTGATACAAATTTATGTAGACGACATAATATTTGGATCTACAAACCCAAAATACTGCAAAAACTTTTCTTCCTTGATGGTTTCGCATTTTAAAATGAGCATGATGGGTGAGATGAACTTCTTTTTAGGTCATCAAGTAAAACAATTATCTTCAGGTATCTTTATCTGTCAAAAAAAAATATTTTTGATATCCTGAAGAAATTTAATTTGGAAAACTATTCATTTATAAAAACACATATGGCTCATGGAACGAAAATACATGCTGATCCGTTTGGAAAAGGTGTAGATCAGAAAACATACCGAGGCATGATAAGTTCTTTAATGTATTTGACGTCTTGTAGACCTGATATTATGTTTTCAACACATCTTTGTGCCAGATATCAGGCTAATCCAAAGGAGTCTCATTTAAGTGTCTTTAAGCACATTTTCCGTTATCTAAAAGGGATTGCTAATCTTGGACTCTAGTATCCCAAGGGTACTTGTTTTGAATTGACAGCTTACTCAGATGCAGACTATGCAGGCTGTATGTTGGACAGGAAAAGCACTTCGGGACATCTACAGTTTTTGGGAGACAAGTTAGTTAGTTGGGCATCAAAGAAACAGAACTGAGTATCCATATCTACTACCGAAGCAGAATATGTAGCTGCTGCGAGCTGTTGTTTTCAAGTTTTATGGATGCAGACACAGCTCAAAGACTACGAGATTTATTTTAACAAAATTCCCATTTATCGTGATTCTAAAAGTGCAATTACTATTTCTTGTAATCCTGTTCAACACACAAAAACCAAACATATAGATATCCGGTATCATTTCATTAAAGATCATGTAGAAAAAAGAACCATTGAACTCTATTTTCTAAATACAGAATTTCAATTAGCTAACTTATTTACGAAAGCTTTAGATGAAAAATGTTTTAGCTTTCTTGTATCTAAGTTAGGTATGCTTAATTAGAAAATTTGAATTTTTATTAAAATCAGTTCAATTTATTGAATGGTATTTAATTCAAATTCATTTGGTCAAATATCTGTATTTTTTAAATACAAGTCAGTGTTTCAATTTCTCTATCTGATTTTAAATTTCTTGATTATGGGAATCTATATTTGAGGGGGAGTGTGGATCTTTATTTGTATTTTTTATCTGATCATATTTTGTGGGGGAGTGATTTTATCTGTTTGGGCTAACAGTTTAAATATTTCTTACAGGTATTTAAACATTATCTAATTTTTTGAAAGATGTAGAGTTCAAAAATATAAGTGTGTGGCCGATTTAGACTAATCCGGAAAACATTTTTATTGCAAATCCGGACAACGTAGTGTCCGATTTAGACTAATCCGGACAAAAGGCTATATGATAAACTCTTATCTGGATAAGGTTAGATATGTTTTACAAGGAATTGAGTGGATTTCTAAATCTCTTGGTTGATTTGAGCGGATTGCTAAATCTCTTATGTTCTTTATGCATTTCAAGTGTTTAAATCGCTTGTTCATTGAACGATTTAACTTCTTTGTTGAGCGATTTAAATTCTTCTTTGAGCGATTTATTCTTAAATCGATGGACTCTTGAGCAATTTATTATTAAACCGGATGACTTTTGACCGATGTTCTTCTAAATCGCCTATGCCTTCAGCGATTTATTGTCCGAATTATTACTTAGCTGATTCACATTCTCTAAATCGAACACCTCTTGTCCGATTTATCCCAATCCGGATAAGCTTTGAGCGGTTTAGAATCTGAACGGTTTTTGACTTTGACTATATATACTCGATTCATTTTTACTTCTCATTTTTTACATTCACCATAAATCGCTTGATCATGTTCATTCATTGTCTCCGTTTAACCATTTTTGCTAAATCGCTCAAGACCTTCAAGAACGTCATCTTAACAATTTGTTTCTTCACCTATTCTTAAGGTTTACATTTGAAATCGATTCATTACATTTTTGAACTTGACTATGATTCGTCTGGACTTAATTGGACTGTTATATTCCTAGAACACAATTTTGTTTTGAATATGAAAAGTCAATGAATCTAATAATTTTTAGACTGGTAAATCGATTGAATCCTGAAAGGGTTTAAACCTTTATAATCGACTCTAATAAAGACGGTTTAGTGTTAATGTGTTGTTTAGTTTTAGTTTTAGTTTTAGGATTAGTTTAGGTTTTATTTTGTTGTTTTGATCGATTTAGGGTTTTTTTTACAGCTTTCGTGTTTTGACCGAATTTATCACCGGAGAAGGTGACCGGAGTTTACTCCGATCAACCTTAATCCGGTTGATACTTGTCCGGTTTAGGTTTAGAGTTAAGATTTTTTTTTTTTGTTATTTGTTGTTGACTGGATTTCTAATCCGGTTAATAATTTTTTTTTGTTTTTGTTTTTATTAGTATTTTAGAATTTTTTTAGTGTTGAATTTTTTTTTATGATTTTTTTATAATTATTTTAGGTAAATTTTGTTTTTATTTTTTTTAGTTTACATTTTTTTAAAGTTTTAGTTTCTTTTTGTTTAGAATTTTTTTTAGTTAAATTTTTTTTTGTGTTATTTTTTTTAGATTTGAATTTTTTTTAAGTTTTTTCAATTTCCTTTCAAATTTTTTTTTTGATTTAGAGAAATTCACATTGTATTATTATTTCGGGTTCTAATATTTTAGATATTTTACAGGTAAATGACGGATAATCAACATCTGTCTGACGAGGATTCCCACATTCCATCTGTCAGATCTGACAATCTAAATAACCAAGCCCAACCATTAAACCAACCTATACCCGACGAAACCTTATTTCCTCAATGCCAATACCTCGAAATCAAACCAAACAACCACTCTTTCTGTTAGCTCTCATCATCTTTGAATGTAAAAGTATCGAAAAAGCAACACAGCAAGTGTTGACAGAAGATGATCTGTCACAGAAGACCGCAGAGGACATTCAACAAGTATCCCATCATTCAAGTCAAAGGTGACAGAACCTCTGTCGTGTCTCACAGAGGTTCTGGAAGAATGTTCCTCTGTATCAAGCTTTCAGG
>NW_020202920.1:0-2700 GCF_001531365.2 Cynara cardunculus var. scolymus
GACCATTTTCCAGAACCTCTATGAGAGACATCAGAGGTTCTGTCATTTTTTACTTGCATGAATATACATCTTCTGTCGCTAGTCCTCTGTTGCCTTCTGTGGAAGATATTCTTCTGTCAAGACTTGCAGAATACTTTTTCATACTTTTACAAAAAGTGAATAATAGAGCTAACAGGTGGTGTCAGTGACTCTCAACACTCACCACATCTTAAAGTATATATGTATACTTTATCTTAAAAATCTAAAACGATCAACTGACTCTTTTCTTTAGTGATCAAAAGTTTTTTAAATGCCAGTTTCAGTGATTCTCTTCACTAAAACATGATGCCTTAAAACCATCACTAAATACTTTCTCGTTTTTAGTGATAAATTGTTTTAAATGAAGTCTCTCAATACTTTTTTAAACTGAATGGCTCTTCATACTCTTAAAAACAATTTTTGTTTTTAAAAAGAAAATATTAAATGCATCGTCTTTATGACGACATTCTCTGTTTTCTTTGAGCGACGCTTTGAGATGCACAAAATGACCTGTCATTATGCTACCTCATTAAATGCCATCCAATCGAGGATGAGAACGTGGCACATTACTCATTATGACCACTTTTTGAACCGTCGTCTTTTTCCTCTCTCTCTCTCATATTTCTTCTCTCTCTACTCTTACCTATAAATATGGGAGTCACTTTTCTCTTTACGCTTTAAAAAATCATTAGACGAACCTCTGCTAATACTTTTCCAAAGCAAGAACACTCTTCAAACCCTCTTTTTCGACCTTCCTCTTCACAATCACAAAGGTCAGAATGCTTCTTTTTTTTTCTTGGTTATAAGAAATATGTTTAATCTTATTAAGAACCTTGTTCTCTTAATACATTAAACTAAAGATTGTTGATCACTTCCTTCTTGAATAACAAATCTATTTCTTGATACACATTCTACTTGAAAAACCCCTATTTTTTACGGTTTTTTCAAATGAAGTTTTTCCTTGTACAAAAACTTTTTCTATAGTCTTTAACCATACATTCTTGGTACATTTCTAACCATATATCTTTTTGTTTATATTGTTTCTTTAACAAAATACAGATGGCTGCCAAGAACGTCAACTTCAACATTGACGAGATCTCTATCAAGGCCAACAACCACATTGCCTTRCTAGAGATACCCTCAACCAGAGCCTTCTACCAAGATGTGGCGGACTTCCTCAAACAGTCGTCGCTTGGATACACTCTCAACCATGAGCCTCTAATGGTTAAGAAAATTCTCCAGCAGTTTTGGTACACTGCTAAGGTCGTCGAGGTCCAAGACGAAGCTGGACRAACTATGGAGCAAATCCACTTCACCTTCAACTATATGGAAGTGAATTTTGGGGTTTCTACACTCCGCACAGCTTTCCGTCTTCCCAGGGGTCCGTTCGACAGCGAACCCTCCACCGCCGAGATCATTTCCTTCCTCGATACCATTGGCTACCAGTGGCCAATGAAGAAGGACTCCGACGCTCTTCTCAAATCCCTCACGAAGATTGAGAAAAATAGAATGTCAGCTGTCTGGCAATACCTATTTTCTCACTTCATCCAGTGCATGGGTGGAAAGACTGGCGGTCAAGACCAGGCATCCAGGATTGCCTTGATCATAGGCGTTTCTGCGATTCAGCATCGCAATATAAATTATGTTGCGGTCATTTTCGATGACCTGGTGTTGAAGCTGAACAAGCGCCATCGAGAAAAGGTGGTTCCTTACACCAGGTTTCTTTTGATGGTATTGACTAAAATCTTTAAAAGTCTTTACCCCTAAGAAGGAAACCTTCCAGCATTTCGGCTTGGATCAAGAATTCTGGATCATAAGCTGAGGGACGGTGATGTGGCACTCTCTTCAATTGTGTCTTTCACTACCTCTTCCTCTCAGGCGATAAGGACAAGGGAAACCCCCCCCCGAGTCTAGCCCAGTCACCAAAACCTATTCTAAACGACCCTTTCAACCAACTCTAGGTTCTCCTCAGAGAGCCAAGAAAGCCAAAAAGGGGACAGCCACGTCACTAGCTGGGGACTCTGAAGGGGCTTCAGTTAATGAAACAAGTCTTACCCCCGAGGCATCTTCTGCTATCCCTCCCAACTCTTTAGTGATTTCTCCCATCACTGTCGTATCAGTGGCACCTTCACCAGTCACTTCAGTGACCCAAATGACTGAAAGTGTAGATATCAGCGCCGCCACCGCTAAACACCCACGACTTTTCTCAACCATTTTCTCTTCTCCTCCCTCCTTGGTCTTTACACATGTCGATGATGTATCAGCGACTGTCCTTCCTGATACTGAGACACGCACTGTTATATCCCAGATCTGACAGTAGAACGATTTACACTAGAAGTTTGAAAGAGAAAGTAAACAAGAAGATTAAACAGAGAAATAGCGGCTGCTTTTCTATTATTAAAAGTAAAGATTACAAACTCTCAAGAAACCCTAATCGACTCTCATATGATTTTGAATCTATCTATTACAAAGAGAAATCTCTTTGTTCTCTTCTATTTTTTTTTCTCTATCTGAAACACTCTATTTATAGGCAATAACCTACAAAACCTGGATAAGATTAATGCTATCCAGAACAAGAATAGCCTTATCCAGAATAAGGAAACTGAAGATAGTCGTCTAAAAG
Source organism: Cynara cardunculus var. scolymus (assembly GCF_001531365.2). Lineage (NCBI taxonomy): Eukaryota > Viridiplantae > Streptophyta > Magnoliopsida > Asterales > Asteraceae > Cynara > Cynara cardunculus. The sequence goes on from NW_020202920.1 coordinate 2,642, forward strand.
ATAACAGAGGATGGCACAGCCAGAGAGTCTCTTGTCAAATAGAACAGAGGCTCTGTTAG
>NW_020202920.1:4275-6017 GCF_001531365.2 Cynara cardunculus var. scolymus
TCTCTGAAAGAAGCTCTGGTTATCCGGGACTCTTTAGCACAGAGGCTGGTCTTCTAGACTTTAGACGTTTTGGCGCAGATACTTCTTCAGTTCGTCTTCTAGCTCTGGATTGTTTCATGAAACTTTTTCAAGTTAATTATTAGCTTTAAAAATAAAGCTAACACGCACCACTGGACCTGAGGCTGCTCCTCTCGATGCTCCTCAGCATACGGATGTCCATCCTCTCGAGGACATCTTTGCTCCCACCAGTGACACTCGTTTTGATGTCACAGAAGGCCCCTCAGGTATTCTATCTTCCTACCCCTTCATTTCTTCTAACCTTGAGCCTTTAGCTCACACTTCTTCTTTTGCWGGTCCTTCTTTGATGCATCAGCCTGATGCTGAAGAAGTGGAAGAGGGAGAAAGGGAGAAAGATGATGGAGGAGATGAGGATGTCGACGATGACTATTATATGTCATCGGATATCAAGCTTCTCCTCTCCAGGGTCAACGAAGTTCACTAAGAGATGCCCCGCCAAGGCGATCTTGATGCGAACTTCCTTGCCCTCCAGGCAGATGTTCAAGAAGTTCAGAGTCAGCTCCAGAGACTCCAAGAAGTTGTTCACGCCAACAACGACGCCATTGCCGTTCTTCATAGCAGGGCTGACGATGCTCAGGCGATAGCTGATCAGCAGCTTGGTCTTCTTCAACAAATCCTGGATGCTGTCCATCAACCAGCTCCAGTGATTGCTCCTTCCTTCTCTGCCGATGATCATGCTCAGCTCCATGAAATGCGTGAGGCAACGACAACTCTAGCCAATGCTTTGCAAAGGCTGGAGGATTCCATGGTTCTCCAGCGTCAGCGCTTGGACGAACTCTCTGACCAATTCTCTCGAGTCTTAGCCAGAGAGGGAAAGATGAGGTCCAACACTGGTGGATCATCAGATGCTGCTCCTACAGCTTCTCAGGCTGTTGGTCCAGTATCAGCTTCAGTTGCAGTAGAAGCCAAGGCTCTCGAAGCCCAACTCTGAAGAAAGGTGGGAAGAAGAAACTAAAGCTCTCTGATCCTAATGATGGACCATTCCTAAGGAACGAACATGAAACAAAGTTCTCCTTAGATGAAGTCCTGAAGGGTCATATGAGTACTGACATTTCTATGCTGAATCTTGACTTGCCAGATAAGGGTCCCTATACACCCAACTCTTTGTAACAACAATCCACTTTTCCTTGTAAATCCTTTTTCTATATCTTCTTTCATTGTTTGTATTTACATTCTATAAATTCTGAACATGTACTGTAATACTTGTATTATTTCCATTGATTAATAAAATAAGTATTCCATGTACTTCACTGAAAAAGATCCCTAAAAAAGTAATAGGGAGACAAGTCTATGAGTTCTAATGTTACTTTCTCCATTCACTGACAATCTATAAGTCAGTGAATAAGCTTTCAGTTTCTGTTTCCGTACTTGTAATTTTCTTAGATATAACTTAAGAAAACTTCACAAGCTGAGATTGACCAAACTGAAAAAGATCCCAAAATAGTTAAAAGGGACTTGTACTTTATATGTAACTTTTCCTTACTATTATTTGATAAGATAACTTTCTTTATGTTATCTTGTTATCATCAAATAGAGGGAGATTGTTGATCCTCTCTCTCAGTGATTTGATGATAATCCCTTTTCTCTTTCACGTTGTTTTTGTGTTTCTGTATTTTCAGTTCCAGCGATCATCACTGAGTATGTTCAGTGATCATTGAAGAACT
>NW_020202920.1:6672-7893 GCF_001531365.2 Cynara cardunculus var. scolymus
ATTACCTTATCTTTCCGCAAACAGTCTTGTAAAATCTGTATTGATCTTCTCTATCAATATATATTTTAAATTTGAAAATAATGTGTTTGTATTCATCCCCTCCCTTCTACAAACTGTTTCTATTCTTGTAGACCCTTGCGGGACCGACACGGTGTAACGGTATAATCGTGAGAGAAATAGACAAGTATTTGTATCTCTACAGATTTAATTCTAAAATGTTAGTATGGAAAATAAGTTGTTGTATGAGATTTATTCACTCACTCCACCTTTTAGGTCTAACGCTCAGTTATTGGACTAACCTGTTTTACAGGTCATCATACCTCATAGGATAAAGGCAAGGGGAAAGTTTAGAATAGATGAAATATAGTTGCTCATAAATGTATTGAGAAAAGTTTTTGTTAATCCATGTTTTGTAAACGATATTGCATTCTGTGTTATGAGTATGGTTATGTGGATTATCTGTATGTGGGAAACTGTGGGTTGTTACATTTTACAAAATATTTCCAATTAGAACAGACCGAAGTCATAAATGTCCCTATGAAATATCATCAGTTCAAAATCACTTTTATCAAAATTATCATACTTTATCGTTGTAAAAGAATATAATAATGATGATTTATTTAATCAAATACTTTAGTCAGAGTACTAAATCGGCCAACCTTGAAATTTGGTCAACAAACACTTGGCCAGACTTCATCTCCGGTCAAGTCTTGGCCGATATATCAATCCGAACAACACAAGTTGTCCGATTTACAAGTCCAAACAGACTTAAAATTAATCCAATCAAGCTTTGTCCGGTTTACATCTAAACCGGACATTACATCATTCGGACTAGAATCAAATCGGATAGCCTTGATCATATTCCTACTTCTCCGTTCAATTCCCTTGTCCGATTTATATTTCAAAATCATACCAACTCTTTAATCTGATCGACACTATGATCGGTTTCAATCTAAATCGGACATGTGACAACTCTGCATTTTGGAATTTCAGGTTAGTATCTCATTTAAGAACCTTTATTGAAAACTAAGTCGTTCTAGGATTTAGCTACGATGATCTGAGATCGTCTTGCTCTTCTTCCAAGATTAGTTTGTTAGGTCACGTTTCGGCGGGKAGCTAACCAAGTTGGTTCGTGCAAAGCCAAATAGTTTTGAAATATTTCACATAAAAATAAAGTCGATATTTTCGTTTCGTTCTTCTTAAAATTCAAATTTCCAAAGT
>NW_020202920.1:9783-11647 GCF_001531365.2 Cynara cardunculus var. scolymus
GAACGCTGGTTTTCTTTAGAAACCATCGACTATAACTAAAATTTTTCCAAATAGATTTCAAGAAATCTGAAATTTATGTGTTTTAAAGCGGGTCACCTATGCTTAATTTATATGTAATGAGAAAAAAAAACTTAATCGATCTGAGCAAAGGTATGCTCCAGCAAATGAAATTGTTGTGAAAAACATAAGTTTTGTTGCACTTTTTATGATTATCCGATTCCTAGGACCAGAGGTGATGGAAAAATAGATTGCTCGAAATTTTCGCTAAGTGTCCGTGTAGGACCAGAGGCGCTGGTCNGAAATTTTCGCTAAGTGTCCGTGTAGGACCAGAGGCGCTGGTCGAGAAGACCAGAGGCGATGGAAAAATAGATTCCTTGAAATTTTCGCTAAGTGTCCGTGTAGGACCAGAGGCGCTAGTCGAGAAGACCAGAGGCGATGGAAAAATAGATTGCTCGAAATTTTCACTAAGTGTCCTTGTTGGACCAGAGGCCCTGGTCTATACAACCAGAGGCTCTGGTAGAGACGAGTAGAAGGACCAGAGGATCGATGGAAGAGTCAGTATTTTCTAAGTATGGATATTGGACCAGAGCCTTAATGGGTATAATCGGCTTCTTTCTCCAATTTGAGGATCTGGCAGAGGCAAGTAGAAGGACTAGAGGATCGATGGATGGATTCCTAGAATTTTTTTTCTATGTATGGTCACAGAGGCTCTGGTATCACAACCAGAAACTCTGGAAAGGGCAAGCAGAAGGACCAGAGGACCGATGGATGGAATCTTAGAATTTCTCTATAGATTTTGCCACAGAGGCTCTGGTCTCGCAACCAGAAGCTCTTTTAAGGGCGAATAGAAGAACCAGAGGATCGATGGAAGGCTTTCTTAGAATTTTCTAAGTGTTGATGTTGCAACAGAAGCTCTGGTCTCACGACCAAAAGCTCTGGTAGTATAACTAGAAGTTTGACCAGAGGATATAGTCTGTTTGCTATGACTTAGTTTTATTTAGAAGCTTCTATTGAATCACTAAGCTTATGCTAGACGATGCACTTTAGTAACCAAGGATGTCCATGTCGCAGATCTCTAAAAATGTCTTCTGATCCAAGCGAATATTCCGTTGACGAATCCGGATGCGTAGTCAGTCGCTCCAGAAGGAACTTGAACCGCAATGAAGAGGTGGACCCGTATGACCAGGATACGGCTTCAAGTGATGCTGCTGACACACCACAAGTGTCCTACCTACCCCCGACGGAGCCAGTACCTGACATTCCGCCACAAACCTATCATGGTCCAAGAACCAAGATCACACCCAAGAAGAGAGTTCCACTACCACAGAGGGTGACATTTGAGAATTCACAGAGGGTCGCAGGGGAGTCATCCTGACCCCATGAAGGAAGCAGAATGACTCAGATTGTGACTTGAATACCTACGTCTTACCCTCAAGGGATGAATCCAACAGAAAGAGAGTGGGTAAGAAGAATTGCAGCTGACACACAAGTACACAAGACTCGACTGAGTTATCAACATCACATCCTCAACAACTTGTCCAATGTAATGGAAGCACATCATGAGAGCCTAATAAGGAACAGAGAGGCTACTGCTGCAGCCCGGCATGAAATTAGGAGGTTGTATATATGGCTATTTGTTTGTAGCATGATGATGTTGGCATTAGGAATAGCTATAGGTTGGATGTTATTCTAGAAGTAGAATTCAGAATAGGATACTCACTCTTGTTCCGATTGCTGTGTTTTGTATTCATCATCCAATTTCAGTACATGGCACCTTTTGAAGAATGCTTATTATGTCAATTTATTGTTATAATGAGTTTACTCTATCTTGGTTTTGATAATGACTGTATACCCTCCATACGAA
>NW_020202920.1:15367-16887 GCF_001531365.2 Cynara cardunculus var. scolymus
CCCAGACAGATGGACAAACCGAAAGAACAATCCAAACCCTGGAAGACATGTTACGAGCCTGTGTTATAGATTTTGGTGGAAGCTGGGACACACATCTTCCATTAGTGGAATTTGCCTACAATAACAGCTACCATACCAGCATCCAATGTGCGCCATATGAAGCTTTGTATGGACGCAAGTGCAGATCTCCATTGTGTTGGTCAGAAATTGGCGATAAACAGTTAACTGGACCCGACATTATCCAAGATACCACTGATAAAATTGTAGTAATCAGAAATCGACTCAAGGCTGCAAGGGATCGTCAGAAAAGCTATGCTGATAATCGAAGGAGACCATTAGAATTCTAGAAAGGTGATAAAGTTTTCTTAAAGGTTTTACCATGGAAAGGAGTGATGCATTTTGGAAAGAGAGGCAAGCTGGGCCCTCGTTATATTGGCCCTTTCGAAATAGCAGAAAGGATTGGACCAGTGGCATATAAGCTAGATTTACCTCCGGAGTTAAGCACTATTCATGATACATTCCATGTATCGAATCTCAAAAGATGCCTAACAGATGAAACTCAAGTAATGCCACTAGAAGACGTGCAGGTTATCGATCAACTACATTTCGTTGAGAAACCCATACAGATCATGGACAGAGAAGTTAAGCAGTTGAGGCGTAGCAGGATTCCCATAGTAAAAGTCCATTGGGACTCCAAGCATGGACCGGGGTACACATGGGAAAGGGAAGATTTCATGAAAAACAAGTATCGCAACCTGTTCTAAAGGCCAGCCATGACTTTAAACTTGACGATTAAATTTCGGGATGAAATTTTTCTGGCTTGGGGAAACTATGACAACTCTGCATTTTGGAATTTCAGGTTAGTATCCCATTTTAGAACCTTTATTGCAAACTAAGTCCTTCTAGGATTTAGCTACGATGATCTGATATCATCTTGCTCTTCTTCAAAGATTAGTTTGTTAGGTCACGTTTCGGCGGGTAGCTAAGCAAGTTGGTTCGTGCAAAGCCAAATAGTTTTGAAATATTTCACATAAAAATAAAGTCGATATTTTCGTTTCGTTCTTCTTAAAATTCAAATTTCCAAAGTTCCGATCTTTTATTTTTGGCTGYCAATTATTATTGTGAAAGAGTGTGGCTTTAAAAATCTTTTGTCAAAATTGTTTAGTTTGTTGTATTTATTGGGGTTTTTTAGTTTATAATTAAAAGTCTTTTTGGGCTTGGGCCTTTAGAGGTCAGCCCATTCTTTTCATTGAATCCACATATAAATACCCCTTCCCTTTTGAAAGTTCTTCACTTTCCAAACTTCCAGCCGTTTCATCTCTCTCTCTAACTCCATCACTTCCCAACCGATTCCATCTCCAAGCAAAACTCAAGATTTTCGCTATTCTTGAGACAAGTTCGTAGTCAAGAAAAGGTATGTTTTTGAGCTGTTTACTTCTCTTCTTGATGTCCGAAAGTCTTTATCTTTCTCCCTACTCGACTCTTTGACTATTTATGGGATTTAAAGAGGAGAGATTATT
>NW_020202920.1:18152-22030 GCF_001531365.2 Cynara cardunculus var. scolymus
CCTGTGAACTCACCAACTCTTTGTAGTTGACCTTGTTTTTATTCCATGCTTTTCAGGTTCTAAGTGAGTGGTTTGGATTTTAAAGGAGCATACTTGGGCCAAGATCGATTAAGTCAGGATTTTGAAGTGTTTTGCTAACGTTATGTAAATTTGAAATTTTTGTTATGTCGATGAACCGTTTTATTTTTGAACAACTTGAAATAGTGTTATTTTTGAACTGTTGCTATGACTCGCTTGTCTGTTAGCATCCTGTGTTTCCGCTTTAGCGGGGTGTGACAGGACAACACGTGTCCGACTTAGAAAATAATCCAGACATCACTTGTCCGATTTAACGCCAAGTGCAGGTAGGTATTCATAACCCAATTCAGTATATAAATCAAAAATACTTTTAAACAACATTTAACCACTCACCTTTTGAAATCCTTTTGAAATTAGATGAATCCAACTTGTTTTCCTTAGCCCAAATAAGCAATCCGAACAACTTCTCTCAAATCTCCAAAGAAGCAGGAAAAAAACCTCAATTGGGAACCCTTTGTGACATCCGTCATTTTTGGAACGTCAGGTTAGCACCTTTATAGGGTTTCTATATTTAAAATTATATTTTATTACGATATAGTCAAATTGTTAGAATTCATCTGGCTTAGTTCCCAAAATATAGTTCAGAAAACCTTGTTTCGACAGGTAACTGATAAAGTTAACTTATGTAATACCAAATATATTAAAAAAATGCTCCAAATATAATAAAGTTAATATTATAAAGTCCAAATTAAAATATAAAGGTCTCATTTGAATGTCCAAATAATTTTACCAAAAATGTGGAACTTTGATTTAATAATGATATTTTTATCAATATTTGATAAAAATGTATTTTTGTTATAATTTAAATGGGCTTTATTTTGTTTAAAAGAAAAATTAAAAATTTATTGTTATGGACTTGCGTCTTGAGAGGCCGGCCCTTTTATTCACATTTAAAACACATATAAAAACCCAATTTCTTGTGAAATCTTCATTTCCTCTTCCGCTCCAACCGAAATCACCCTCCAAAACCCCTCAACTTCCATCAACTTGAAGAACATTCAACGCTTCAAGAAGTAGCAAGCAAAGGTAATGGACTAGTTACATTATCCTTATTTTTCGGCATGATTTCTCATCTTCTACACTTTTCTTCTTTCTTCTTTTTATACACAAACTTTCTGGAGAATCTAAGATGGGAGATTATACATCAATGACATGAAAATGTCCTCAAAATGATGATAATCTATGACCTACAAACATTAGAACTCAAGAAAAGTTGGAAAAAGTGCTTGCATGTTGGTTTTTGTCCATAAAAAGAGTAAGCTTTGAACCTTCAAGTGTTTAAAACAAAACAAGTGTGCAACAGCACACTTGACAGTAGGTAAAAACCAATTTGGACGACCATATCTCTCTGGATATTCCTCCAAAATGGTTTATTTTTCTTCTAAAACTTATTTTACTGAGTTACCTTTCTAATGCAACTACTCTCACTCAAAAATATGAAGTTTTGAGCCTTCAAGTTCTTGATACAATATTATGGTGCAAAAAGAGCATTGCTGACATAATCTTGCATGCCTTTTAAAACGATTATATCTTCTTCAAAACTCAATGAAAATGGGTGATTCTTTTTCTGCAAGTTAGCCTTATGTGTTAGATTTAAACTAAAGTTAAAATCACTGAATAATGATGAGTTTAGACCCCCCAAATGGTCGCCACTCGAAGAGTGTGCAATCTGTCATGGGGATTGTGACACTCAATGTGGTAGGATAATGATGAGTGCCTTAAAACCATCCAAAATTCTTGATATTTGGGAAAAAGCTGTTTAACTCATTATTATTGATGTTATAAAAATTTGGACATAAAATGACATTTGGAAGGTTCCTTTTGACAGTGATTTGTGAGACCAAAAATTCCAAAACCAGAATTTACATTCGGTCCAAATGGCAGCTTTATGTGCAAAGGACTTCGATTTTTATAATGTATAATTTCTGGACTATTTTTAGAGCAAATAATATAAGTATCAACTTTAATTCATAAAAACTCAATGGCATTACATAAGATATAATTTGACTTTATCTTCATCGAGACCCGATAAGTGATCTAATTATTGGATTTCGGACTGTTTAGGAAGGTTAGGGCGGATGTTTAGCGCTTCAAACGTCATCAAGTTCTTGGATATTCATCAGCAAACTTGTGAGTATTCACGGCCCCACTTTTAATGCTTTTTGTTTATTTAAACAGGGGGAAGAGCATGAAGTTATGCAAACTATACTGTTTATTTGTAAAACTGTTGGACTAAATAACTGTTTAGTCAAGATTTGTTGAAGTCATGAAAAATTGACTGTATTGCACTATGGTATAAATGGTAAATTGATGTACTTGAGAGGATTTGTTTTAAAAAGTTCCCTCCCATAAATGCTACAAGTTAACTCGGGCACGTTCCCGGGCCGTGGTAATTGTGTATAGCCGCTATTGTGTTGACAATCCCACCCAAAAATGGGTGCACATTACCTATGTTTAATAGTCTACTCATGTGTGCGAACGGGCCACCGCTGAAGTAGTACTGATACGAACCGTGGTACCTAAGTGAGCGCATGCCACTTTATGGTAGTTCGTAAAATAATGGGGCACATTGGTCAGGAAAGGCTCAGTACCGTCTCAAGTTTTAAACATCGTTATAGATTTACATTTATCGTGTGCAAGTTTATGTATTAGTTTGCAAGAATTGATTTATGCATTGTAAATATTTTCGTGCTTATGAAAACCCATGAACTCACCAACTCTTTGTAGTTAACGTTGTTTTATGTTTCGTGCTTTTCAGGAAATAAGTAAGAAATGAAGTTTTGGAGCATATATGTGACGACACCGATTAAGTTCATTTTGAAACTTTTGTAAACAATTATTCTATTCCAACTTGGTTATGGATGTTAAATTCGATATTTGTAAACTTGAATGGTGTTATTTAATATCTGCTATTGTGACTCGCTTACCTGTTACATCTCATGTTTCCGTTTTAACGAGGTGTGACATATTTGGTATCAGAGCTTCAGTTATAGAGAACATCGGTTTTTTCCTTAAAAACCCCAAACTATAACCAAATATTTTCAAAATAGTTTTCAAGTGATTTAAAAATATACATATATATATACAAAGCAGGTCATATTATTATATGTCAATTAAACAAAGCCTGATCAGCTATGTTTAATTTACATATAATAAAAGAACTTAATCGGTTGTATTAAAAATATGCTCCAATTAAGAAATTGTTATGAAAAGCATGATTATGTGTGTGTTTGCATAAATTATGAATATCCATTATCCTAGACCAACCAGAGGCGATGAATTAGAAATTCCTTATATCGCTAAGTGTCCATGTTGAACCAGAAGCGCTGGTTAGAAGGACCAGTGGTGATGAATTAGAAATTCCTTATATCGCTAAGTGTCCATGTTGAACCAGAAGCGCTGGTTAGAAGGACCAGAGGCAATGAATTAGAAAATCCTTATATCGCTAAGTATCCATGTTGAACCTAAAGCGCTGGTTAGAAGGACCAGAGGCGATGAATTAGAAATTCCTTATATCGCTAAGTGTCCATGTTGAACCAGAAGCGCTGGTTAGAAGGACCAGAGGCGATGAATTAGAAATTCCTTATATCGCTAAACATGCATGTTGAACCAGAAGCGCTAGTTAGAAGGACCAGAGGTGATGAAATGGGAATCCCTCATATCGCTGTGAATGAGGAACCAAAGGACAGATAGACGAGAAATCCATTATTTTTCTAAGTATGGATGTTGAACAAGCGGCCGATGAAATAGTATTCCATTGGTTTGCTAAGTATGTATGTGGAACCAGAGGACCGATGGAC
>NW_020202920.1:22375-24144 GCF_001531365.2 Cynara cardunculus var. scolymus
CTAAGTATGTATGTGGAACCAGAGGACCGATGGACGAGAAATCCATTATTTTTCTAAGTATGGATGTTGAACCAGCGGCCGATGAAATAGAATTCCATTGGTTTGCTATGTATGTGGAACCAGAGGACCGATGGACGAGAAATCTATTATTTTTCTAAGTATGGATGTTGAACCAGCGGGCGATGAAATAGAATTCCATTGGTTTGCTAAGTATGTATGTGAAACTAGAGGACCGATGGACGAGAAATCCATTACTTTTTTAAGTATGTAAGTTGAACCAGAGGACCGACGAACTAGAACCCAAAAAATTTCTAAGTCTGGTAATGCAACCAGAGGCTCTGGTAATGCAACTAGAGACTTTGGCTATCTAGAGGCTCTAGCTTGATTGCCACCATTAGCCTTGCTTAGAAGCTTTTGCTATAACACTAAGCACTTATAAATGGTATATTTCGTAATTAAGATTGTTAATATCGTAGATCACTATGTCATCATCTGCTCCTAATGAATATTCGACAGACAAATACGGTTATGTGGTTAGCCGATCTAGAAGGAACTCATCCATCAATGAAGAGGTAGACCCATATGAGCATGAGGACACAACGACTGCTTCATCACCTGCTTCATCACCTGCATCCATATTGCCCCCATCGGAGCTAGTGCCCGATATTCCACCTCAAACCTTTCATTGTCCAAGGATTAGAGACACGTCTAGGAAAAATGTTCCACTACCTCGGCGGGTGACTTTTGAGAATTCCACTAGAGTTAGAGGGGAGTCATCCCAACCACAGCATGGGAGTAGGACCTCTCAGGTAGTGACAGGAGTACCTGCATCCTACACTCAGGGCATGAATCTGGTTGAACGAGAATGGGTGCGGAGAATTGCATCAGAGACTCTAACTCTCCAGACCCGGCTGGGATATCCCCACCACATTTTGAACAACCTATCCGATGTGATGGAAATGCACCACCAGCGTATGATGAGAACCTCGGAAGCCGTCATTGCTGCGAGACGGGAGATTAGGAGATTGTACAAGTGCCTGGTAGTGAGTGTGATGATAATGTTGATGCTAGGAATGCTGATCGGTTGGATGTTGCTCTAGAAATGATATCTAGTGATATAATATTTACTCTTTTGCATTGAAACCTAAGATCTCGTTTTGGTGGGATGTAAACAACTATGAACTTATGATGTCTTTTGGGAAATGCTTATCTACACCAAGCCATGGTTGAATATAAATTATTCTGTTCGATTACGTAAATGCTTGAATGTTATCCACAAGATGAATATCATTTGCATCATTTAAATGACTAGAAGTTATTATCTATGATATTGCCATGAAAATGACGAAGTTCCCTTCTGGCTTAGGCCTTAGAAAATGCCGCCAAGAAGAGAAAACCCTGAAGTTGCACGACTCGTGTCAGAACAACTCTTGTCCGCACTCCCCAGCATTGTCAGCCAGGTAGCGGCAGGGCTGAACGCTAACCAACCAACCAATTCTGAGCCTAGAAGACCCAGGGAATGCACCTATAAATCCTTYAGATCCTGCAACCCAAAAGAATTTAATAGAACCGAGGGAGCCGTGGATTGAGGGTACGGAATCTGTCGTCCATATCAGTAAATGCATAGAAGCAAACAAAGTAGAATATGTTGCATTCTTATTGCGAGGCTGAGCACTGACATGGTGGAACACATTAGTTCAGACTAGGGGTCGGGAAACGGCCAACCAACTTTCATGGGAGGAGTTCAAGAAACTACTTAAGGACGAATA
>NW_020202920.1:25084-26239 GCF_001531365.2 Cynara cardunculus var. scolymus
CACTCTAAGTTTAGCCAACAAGGATTTTAGCATAGACCTTATTCAGATTGAGTTAGGAAGTTTTGATATAGTCATATGCATGGATTGGCTATCCAAAAATCGAGCTGAAATAGTTTGTTCAGAAAAGGTTATCTGAATTCCTCAAGAAGGATGTGAAACAATTATAATTCAAGGAGACGAGTCAGATCGGAAAATTAAGATAATATCATTCATGAAGATGCGAAAGTACTTAAAGAAGAATTATGTTGCATTTTTAGCACTCGTTATAGATAAGAAGGTCAAAAAAAGATGTATTTAAGATTTCTCTGTGGTTCGGGAGTTTCCTGAAGTATTTCCCAAGGATTTACCAGGACTACCCCCGCCAAGACAAGTCGAATTCGGTATTGACTTAATTCCTGGAGCTTCCCCAGTGGCAAAAGCACCATATCGATTGGGCCCATCAGAAATGCAAGAATTGTCAGGTCAACTCCAAGAATTATTGGATAAAGGATTCATAAGACCTAGTTTCTCACCATGGGGTGCACCGGTTCTATTTGTTAAAAAGAAAGATGGGTCAATGCGAATGTGCATTGATTATAGGGAACTTAATAAGTTGACCATCAAAAATAGATACTCTCTTCCTAGAATCGATGATTTGTTCGATCAACTTCAAGGTGTTGTATACTTTTCAAAGGTCGATCTACGATCTGGATATTATCAAGTGAGAATTCGAGAAGAGGACACATCCAAAACGGCATTTAGGACCCGGTACGGTTATTACGAATTTTTGGTTATGCCATTCGGGTTAACCAATGCACCGGCAGTCTTTTTGGATCTGATGAATAGGGTTTGCAGACCATACCTGGATAAATTTGTAATCGTCTTCATAGATGACATACTAATTTATTCACGAAATAAGAAGGATCATGAACAACACTTAAGATTGATATTAGAACTATTTAGGGACCAGAAATTGTATGCAAAATTCTCCGAATGCGAATTCTGGATTTGTGAAGTACAATTTCTTGGTCACGTGGTTAATGAAAAAGGGATTCAGGTAGATCCTGCAATGTCACACCCCGCTAAAGCGAAAACGCGAGGTATGGCAGGTAGAGTCTCATAGCAATAGTGTATAAACAACACAACCATACAATTTAAAACATAGTTACATCAAAA
>NW_020202921.1:0-1879 GCF_001531365.2 Cynara cardunculus var. scolymus
GATTATTTTTTGATATTATGGACTGATATGACTTTATATGAACAAATCTTCATAATCGAACCTATAACTCAGATTTGACCTTGTTTCTTGGTGTATTTTGTGTATTTTTAGATTACGATTGAGTGCGTATTGTGTATTTTGAGTGATTTTTTGTTTATTTTGTGTATTTTTTGGTTGTATTTGTGTCGTGTTTTGAACAGATGTCTCACCGGACAAGGTGATCGGACTTTAATCCGATCAAGCTTTAAACCGGTTGATGATTGTCCGGTTTAAGACTTAGGCTTTTTGTGTGGTTTTGTCTTGTTGTCCGGACTTCTAATCCGGACACAATATTTTTTGTTGTCCAAGTGTTTTGTGTGTTGTCCGGACTTCTAATCTGGACAATCTGTTTGATTTTTTTTTTCTAAGTGTTTTGCTTTCAATTTTTTTCACTTTTTAGTTTAAATTTTTTTAGGATAATTTTTTTTTTAAAATTTCATTTTTTTTGAATTTTTGTGTGTGTGTGATTTTTTTTAATTCAATTTTACTGGAATAAAATGGGTACTAATATTTTAGAATTTTTACAGGTAAATGGCGGATCCTAGACATCAGTCTGACGAGGAATCTCATGTTCCCTCTGTCAGATCTAACAATATACCAGTTCATTTACCTAACCAACTCATTACTTCTGAAACACTATACCCTCAGATTCAATACCTTGAAATAAAACCGAATAACCATAACTTCTCTTTCGATATGCCAGCCGAATACCCAATCATACCAGAAATCTTGAAAGGCCACCCAATGTCTTATGCATTATCTGCCAATACACCAGTTCCTATGGTGTACCTACAACAGTTTTGGGGTACACTTACAACTGAAAAGGACGAAGATACTATTTTTCTTCAAGGAGAGGTAGACGAATATGTCAGTCGTCTAACATTAAAAAGATTAAGAAGAATACTGCGTCTTCCTGCTCCTGGATCTACTGGGTTTGAAGATTTCACCTCAGATGAACAGTTATGCATTGATATCAAGAGACTAGGATATTCTGCTGCATTGAATAATCCTACTCAATTCAAGAGACGATTTCCACCTTCAATATGGCATCTGCTTTTTTGGATCCTAAATCGATGCCTAACATCCAAAACCCAAGGAATAGATACCTGTAGCAGCACATTCCTCAAATTCTTTCATGGCATAGTATTTTCAAGACACTATGACTATGCACTTGTTATATGGAATGAACTACTTGAGCTTGTCAATGCCAAAAGGTTTCCGTCCAAGGACAGAAAGTTCGTGCCTTTTTAGAGATTTTTGCAAATGTTCATAAAGGCCATGATGAATACCAACGAAGATATCCCGGCCAGATCAAATTCAGAAAAAGGGCCAACATTTGTCATGACCAGAATTCGGCAGCATCAAGAAGTTGAAGATCTGGATTCAATTATGCCAGTTCCACCAGAATTGATTGCTCTAGCTGATTAGAATGCTCAGTGTGTCATAGACTATAGAAGAGTGATAGATCCCATAGTTCAACCAGAACCGGTTGAACTTGCCCAAGGATCACCCCATGCCTCAGCAGAGAGAGAAATAGAAGTAGAARAKAGAGTTCAGGAACAAGGGGTACCTGAACAGGGAAGTGTGCTGAGAGAATATGTAAGTGAGAGGGGTGAACAGGTGGGGGGAGCTTCTGATCAGCAACGGACTTTAACTGTCAGAACTTCCACAGCTTCCCCAAGTTCGGAAGCTACTGAATCCGATAATCAAGCAGATTCTGGTGATGAACATAATGATGATGATGATGGAGCAAATGCTCAAACTATCCTGTTGGAACATTTGTTGACGATCTTGCTACGATCTTTCTGGAATATTCAGCTCAGCAACCTTGTTCGAGTCT
>NW_020202921.1:5360-18930 GCF_001531365.2 Cynara cardunculus var. scolymus
ACATAGGTACACATGAGTCAGGAGCATCTGTTGCTCCAAGTGCAGTTCTTAGTGAACTTGCCAGAACGACCGGAGTGATGTCTTTTGACAATCCACGAGGACAGGTCGGAAGTCCTACCAACGCTAACATCATGCCAACATTGAACGTAGGCACAACAGTTTTTTCAACTGTTGTTACAACTGATATACTAAGTGAATAAGGAGTTACCTTACCTGACTTTGTGTCAAGGGAATATCTGGACGGCGCCCTAAAGGCTGTTCAAGAAAACTTTGACGCTCAAATTGCTAGTTTGAAAAGATTGTTAAAGGGTAAAGAAGTTGTCGAAGAAGAGCCACCGTCTGTGCCATCACCACCAACTGTACTTGAACCGTCTGTACAAGAACAATCGATGTATGAGCTGAAATCTCTCCTATATGCAAAGTTGATGGCTTCTCAAAGTGAAGATGCTGAAGATGCAGATTTGGTTGGTCTCTTACGCCAACAAATTGATGCTAACCCTATTATTACAGCCTCAGAGTTTTTGACTTTTCAAGATGTGATTAAAGCTAGTTTCTCTAAAGTTAGCAACTTAATCACATCTCATACCCAAGATCTGAAACGCTCAATGGATGCTCTTGTTGAAAGGGTGTCCAAACTTGAAGAAACTTGCAAGTGTCAGGCCACATCTCTTAAATGAAGACATGACGATCAGGATGATCCTGATAGTCATGAGGGGGAGAGAAAAAGACAGAGATTGGCTGAGACATCTCAACAATGTGCAAGGATGGGTGAAGAGTCATTAGCTCAGGATGTAATTGCTGAAGGTTCTGCCCCGGAATCAGTTCGGGAAAGAATAATTGAGGCTGTTGTTATTGAAGATGAAGATGTGGAGACAAGTCCAAGGATCGAGCCAATAGTTGAAAAGCCGGCGGACTCCACGGTAGAAACAAGGTTGTTAATAGACTTGTCTGCCAATGTAGGATTCAACAATGWTTTCTCTACTACTCTGGGTGGAGAGCAGGATTTTGGAGAAGATTTTGATAACATTGACGAGACAACTGGAATTTATTTTGATTTTGAAGCTGATTTAGATGAAGAAGATCCAGTTTTTCCCATTCAAGGTGATCGTCAGACTATTCCAGAATCGTCTATTGCTGCTTTACCTGATGTACAAGAAGTCAGTGTTCAAAGAGAAACTGTTGATCCTACCGAAATCTTCACGAAGAATTATATTCCTTTTCATATCAAAGCAAACTTTACTGGTTATGATCATGAAAGAATTCGAGAGCCGTACTTAGAAGACATCTACTTTGGAATATTCATTCGTCGCAGAAAAATGCTAAGTGGTGATTGAGTTCTTGGAATCCACAAGCAGCCAAAAGAGTACCGAATTGAATATCGTCACCTTCTGAAAGCCAAGTGCCAACCAGTCGGTGAAGTACGTACCAAGCATAGAATTGTAAGGATCAAACAGATAGATGCTCAGAAATTATTGAGAATTTGGTATCCTGTTTTTACATTCACAAGACAGGATGGCCAGATTTGGAGGTTCAGCGAAGCTGACTTCTCGAACTTATATTTGGATGATCTTGAATACATTTTCTTTGAACTCTAGAACATGATAATTAGAAAGGATGGAGAAATAGTAGCTCTTGAGGCCATCAAGAGATTCATTCGATGTCATGTAAAGTTGTCAATGGTCATAGATGTACAAATGGGTCTTGAAGAAAATCAACGCATCATCAATCTCAAAAGACCAAATCAAGATTTAGAAGACATTGATGGCTATCCAGTTTACATGGTTCTAGAAAATCCAGAGTTCGGGGTCATCTACTTTGCTCAACTTCAAGTCAAAAAGTTCATGAGGTTCAGTGAGTTGAATAAATATTCTGACGGTACGATCAAGCTAGTAAGAAGGGCACTTGATTTGAAGAGGGTGATGGACGAAAAGGCTGCTGAATCTGAACGAATGAGTTCCAAAGAAAGATACTTATTGGTCAACGCCATAAATTTGCTCGAGGAGATGATTCAGTATAGGAACGCTCTGAGAAGTTTAGAGAAAATCCTTGGACTGCGCAAAACAAAATTCACAAGGGTCCAAAGTTGAATCCAAAGGGGGAGAATGTTGGGTTCAAGTTAGTGCTTTAATGTTGTATTCAAGTTTCTCCTTAGTGTAATTGTTTTGTAATAGTTTAGCCTTTACTATTTCCTAGTATAAATAGTGATTTTCTTGTAATTGTCATTAACAATCGTCATTAGCAGAATTATCAAGATTAGTGTTGTAATTCTCCCTCTCTCTCTCAATCTAATCATCCTTTGATCATATTCTTTCTATCTTTGATGTTCATCATGATTCGTGAAGATTGCTTCATGTTTGTATGATTTCTGGACTTATCAGGTGGTGATGGAATGGTTTGAGTTGGTTCGGTTTGAGGTATTTCTAGTTCATCAGGTTCATGGTGGGTGGTTTCTGGTTCATGGGTTTGGGTGGTTTCTAGTTCACAGGGTTGTGTTTGGGTTGGAGGTTGCTGTGGTGAGGAAGGTTGGATGATAGTTGGTTTTGGTTGTGTGGTGAAGGGTTCTGTGGTGCGAGGTGTTGGTGAAGGGGTTAAGGGAAGGTTGGTTTGTGTTTGTGGTGTGGATGGTTCTTCATCGGTTGATGAGCTCAACTCAATGGGTTCCTGGGTGGTTGTGAAAGGAACATGTACATTGTGTACATCTTAAGAAGGCTGAGTGTTGGGTCCGAGTATGCGCGTTATTGTTGTATTCAAGTTCTCCATATTTTACAAGCTTTGTAATAGTTTAGCTTTATTCCTTCCTTAGTATAAATAGTAGTTTCCTTTGTAATTGTCATTAGCAAGTCATTAGCAATTTTGTAATCTGAGTTTTAGCTTTGTATTTCTCTCTCAATCAATTCAAGAGACATTTGGTGATCTACTCTCTCTATATTCATCTCATTCTTAAAGTTCTTGAAGATCATAATCATTTTGTATGAATTTTGGACATTTCAATTGGTATCAGAGTAGACTGCAGCAATTTGATTAGAGGATTTAACAATTTGCACGAATTTTTTAGTGGATTGATTGATCTGGGTGTATGATGTTCTTCATCTGTTCATAGTGTTCTTCGTCCAGAATCTGTTTTAAGGCTTAAATCGATTGAATTTTGGTTGTTAATTGATATATTTTGTATCGCTGGATTCGCATTTTGATTTAGAACAAGTTTGATTCACACTAATTTTGAAGTTAAACAGGTTTTGAACCTGATTTGTTGGATTTTTGAGTTTTCGAAAACTGTTGAGTGTTCTTCAAAATTCAGAATTTTTCATGTTTTGATCAAAATTTTTGGTGAAAAAGTGTGAAATTTGTGTTTTTGATTGAACTTTAGTCCGATTAACTCTTGATCGATTTAGGTGTTTATCGCTTAAAACTTGTACGATTTAGACTTTGTAATTTTTGTGAATTGAATTTGATCGGATTAGGCTAAACCGGCTAAGTCTTGGTCGGATTAAGAGGTAAATCGTTTGACTCCTATGCGATTTATAGAGCAATTTAGGTAATCCGCTTGGTAAGTCATTTCTAATTTTGTGCGATTTATCTCGAGTATTGTGCGATTTATTTGAAATCCGTTCATAGCCTGAGCAAATTGGTGAGCGATTTAAGTGTAAGGTTGAGCGGTTTAATATACGATTTATGCTGTATTGTTGAATTTTGTTTGATCGTACTTTGACTGTTTGACCGATCTTTGACTTTTTTTCTTTGAACGGACTTGTGAACAGATTTTGACTTTGTGTTGTGATCGATTTAAATCCTTGATTTCTTTGATCGAATTGATTTTAAGCGGACTTATACGTACTTTGACTTGTTGACTTAGTTGACATTGACTAGTTGACTTGTTGACTTTTTACGTCCGTATTTCATTTTGGAAATTTGTCTAAGTGTTGAAATCATCCGATTTGAGATTTTTAATCCAAATTGATTTTTACGCCTTGTCCGTATTGAGTTTTGCATTATCCGTATTAAAATTCATTAATTGCTCTGATTTTGACTAAGTCTTGAAACTCATCGGATTTCTTGATAGTTTGTGCGATTGAAAGTTCTTTATTGTCCGGACTTCTAATCCGGATAACTTCTTTTTTTGTTGAAAAGTTTTAAGTCTACTTTATCCGGACTTCTAATCCGGATAAGCTTGACCGGATTCCTAATCCGGATAAGCTTGACCTGATTCCTAATCCGGATAAGCTTGTGTGCTTAATTTTTCTAAGTGTTGAATGCGTGCATATTCTTGTTTGAGATTTATCAGATATATTTTTGTATACTGATCCTTTAATACAAACTTTGAACTGTAGTTGATGCTATATGATTCAAACTGATAAAATGAGTTCAACGGAAGCAATGGCTATTGGTACTGACACCAAGGCACTAGTGCTCTTTCGCGGAGACTATAATCAATGGAGAGATAGATTTCTTAATTTCATGGAGAGAATGAAGGAAGGAGATCTGATTATGGAATCTTTGATGAAAGGTCCTGCTGTGTTCTACCGAGAGACACATGCTGTTCTAGAAGAAGAAGGCAGACCTGCTCAGACTGTTATCAAGGAAAAATTTAGATATACATCTCAAGAAAAAAGAAAGAGCTCATGCTGACGTGCTTTGCAAATCCTACATGATGCAAGCACTAACCAATGACATTTACACCAGTATTGACAGTCATAAATCATCTGGTCACAGCATGTGGGTTCAAATTGAAAAGATGATGATGGGTTCTAGAGTGGGAACTCAGTTGAAGATTACTAACTGCATATCAGCATAAGAAGATTTCAAGGCTAAAGATGGTGAAAGCCTTGATGATGTCTATGATACTCTTACCAGACTGCTAAATGATCTGACAAAGAACGAAATCTCTAAAACTGTAATAGAGATAAATGTTAAATTCCTCAACAATCTTCAACCAGAGTGGAAACCATTTGCTAATCATATCATATTCAATAAATCATTATCTGATATTGATGTTCATGAAATATATGAAACTCTAAAGCAGAATGAGGAAGATGTTTTGGAGATCCGAAATTCAATGAAGAAGAAAGAGAAGGAAGTTGTTGATCCTTTGGCTTTCGTATCTGAGAAGAAAGAGAAGAAAACAAAGAGCTGATCTGGAAAGCAAGTAAAGGAAGTTAGCCAATCAAGTGAATCTGAAGAAGAAGATAGTAACAGCTCAGATTCAGACTCTGAAATGTCAGAAATCAAACATGGCATGGCGATGCTAACTAAAGCATTCCAGAAGAAATTCCCGAAACGGCCACACTCGAACAACCAAAAGATTCTCATCGAGCTCAAAATATGAATTCAAAGACAAATTCGGCGAGAAGAAGAAATATGAAGAAAAGAGGTTCGAGAAAAAATACGAGAAGAAGCCGGAAGAGAAGAAGAGGTTTGGCAAAGGCGTAGCTGATGATAACACTAAATGTTATAACTATGGCAAGCTAGGCCACTTTGCTGTAAATTGTAGGAAGCCGGTAACTCGAAATACCGAATACTACAAGAATAAATTTCTTCTCTCTAAACAAAGAGATGTCGGGAAAGCACTCATGGCAGAGGATGATCATTGGCTGAATCTGAATGATGAAGAGGAAGAAACTGAAGCTGTTGCACACGTGTGCTTGATGGCTAAATCAGATAATTGTTCTTCAAATGAAGAAGAAGAACATAGTGCGGAAATGAATGAAGATGTATTGGAGCAATCATGCATTAAACAGATACATAAGATGATGCTCAAACTCCAATCTTTCCAGCAAGAATTAAAATTAAAAAA
The DNA here is from genome assembly GCF_001531365.2 of Cynara cardunculus var. scolymus. Lineage (NCBI taxonomy): Eukaryota > Viridiplantae > Streptophyta > Magnoliopsida > Asterales > Asteraceae > Cynara > Cynara cardunculus. The sequence continues at coordinate 11,152 of NW_020202921.1, forward strand.
ATGCATTCAAACAACTTTGAAAAAGAATTATAAATGCAAAAAGAAAAATACATCAAACTATTTGATGAAAATGCTGGAAACTTGGACTGGGGTAAATCTTTGTTATTTGAGTCCAAATTATTTGATAAAAAATCCAATATCTTAAAAGACGAATTATCTGATTTAAAGGAACAATATAAATCATTAGAATTAGTTAATGAAGAACAAATTGTTAAAATAAGTAAGCTTGAACTTCAAATAATTYAGTTAAATGAAAAACTGAAGTCTAAAGAGGAAGTTTTATATAAACGAGGACAAACTGATCAAACCATTTTTCTAAACAAACCATCTGAAACGAGATTTTTTAACCCTCGGGAAGGGTTGGGGTATAAAAATCTGAAATTTTTAGGAAAAGACTTATATTATGCCCCGACCTTGTACAAATTTGAATATCTTAATTGCGGTCCCGAGTTTTCGGTAAAATTTACAAAATCTTCTGATGAAGTGGAACAACGAGAAGATTACAATCGACAAAGAAAAGATAAAATGCAAGTTTCGTTTGATTATACAATCTTGAAAGAAAGTTATAAAAATCAAGACTCTGCACTTTCAACAGATTATTTTCACAGTTATTCAAAAGCAGAGCTTGAATCAAAACCAGCAGGACCAAAGCTTTATACTCCTACTCTAATTTTAGAAAAACAAGTGGTTCAGTTGGAAAAGATCTTAACTGAAGAACGACTTTCATTTAATAAACAAAAACAAGAATTTTTAATTAAAATTGAAGATTTGCAAAATTTTAAAGTAAAAACGGAACATGTTGAGTCTGAGTATTTTTCGTGCGATAAATCTTTAAGTGAAGCCTCCGATTCAGAAGAAATTGATAATTTTAATGAAAAATTAATTTTTCAAATATCTTAAATTCAGATGTTTGTTTAGATAATGTAATTGATCAATTTGATTTTACAAAGAAATTACCCAGTCATGAAGATTTTATTGTTAAAAATAAAATGACTGAGGATTCCGATTTAGCTTCAGACTTTGAAAAGAATTTTAATCAAAAACCTGTTTCCGAGGATGTGTACTATAAAAAGAATAAAACCAAAAAGAATTCGAGAAAACAGAAGAATCTTACAAAGAAAAATAAATAAAAAGTTCGACATTCAATTAAATCTGATGATTTTCTTTTTCCTATTTCAGATAAGGCATTGAAGTTTAAGAATATTTGGAGAGTAAAAGAAGAAGACAAATCATCAACTCAATAGAAGAAGAATAATTTTACTAAATCTGTATTAAATGATTCGATATTGAATAATTATGTAATAAGATATTCAGTTGATGAATAGTTTGATATTAGAAATAGTAAAAATAATTGTTCTCCGTGTAGAGTGAATGAATTACTTAAGTCTTTTACTTCGTTTAAACCCTATCATTTCATGCATTCTGTGCTTTCTACTTTATCTAAGAATTTTCATTTTAAAGAACGTTGGTTCGGTACATATAGTATACCACCAACGAAATCTGAGCTTAAAGGTCCAAGACTAAAATGGATACCAAAACCCAATTGATTCACTTTTGCAGGTTAACCAGCATGTGTGGTTCTTAGACTCCGGATGTTCTAAGCACATGACTGGTAGAAAAGATTTATTAGCTAACTATGTTGAATCTTTTGGAGGTACGGTAAGGTTTGGAAACAATCAATACGCGCCTATCCTTGGATACGGTGACGTAATTTCTAGGAACTTAACTATTAAGAAAGTGTCGTTTGTCAAAGGACTTGGACATAATCTGTTTAGTATAGGTCAATTCTCTGATAAAAATCTAGAAGTCTGTTTTAAAGCTAACCAATGCAGCATCCGAACTATTGATGGTAAGGAGCTCTTAGCCGGAATCAGAAGATCAAATCCCTACACGATTGACCTATCAAATACACAAGTGGATACTGATGTCTGCTTGATATCCAAGGCATCCTTGAAGCAGAATCTGCTATGGCATCGGCGACTTTCACACTTAAATTTCAAATATCTCAACAAGTTGGTATGTGACAACTTGGTCAAAGGCATCCCAAACCTGAAGTTTCATAAAGACCACGTATGCGGCGCATACTAGATGAGCAAATTGAAGAAAGCTTCACACAAGCTGAAGACAGAGTTCAACACCGAGCGTCCTCTACACTTACTCCATATGGATCTTTGTGGTCCTATGCGAGTCCAAAGCATCAAAGGTAAAAAGTATGTGTTGGTCATAGTCGATGACTATTGCAGATATACCTGGGTTCATTTTATGCGGTCAAAGGATGAAGCGGCCGAGACGATAATTTCTTTCTTGAAGACAGTTCAAAATAATCTGCAACTTCAAGTTCAGAAAAACAGAACTGACAACGGAACTAAATTCAAGAACAACACACTCGGTACATTCCTCGAATTCATCGGTATTTCACATACGTTTTCAGCAGCCCGAACACTTCAACAAAATGGTGTCGTTAAGCGAAAGAACAGAACATTGGTGGAAGCAGCGTGAACACTACTTACATGCTCCAATCTTCCATTATTTATATGGGCTGAAGTAGTAGCGACTTCTTGTTTTACCCAGAACCGATCTCTTGTAAACAAAAGGTTTGGTAAAACTCCGTATGAAATAATAAATAAAACAATACCTAATATCAAATTCTTCCGAGTTTTTGGTTGCAGGTGTTTCATTTTAAATGACAAAGAGGACAGAGGGAAGTTCGCTACTAAAACTGATGAAGCAGTCTTTGTTGGCTAATCAAAGACATTTGTCGCGTATATGGTCTACATTAAAAGGACCAAAATCATCAATGAAAGCGTGAACATATCCTTTGATGAAGTCATTGATGGGGTTTCTGAGCAATTCAGTTCATGACCCGGGCAGATAATTAATACTACGCGGAAAGCTGATCAACCTGAGTCATCTAATACTGATAAAGCTGATTTAGATTCTTTATTTGAGAACTTTTATGAAACATATGTTGAAAATAAATCTAATCAGTCTAATGTTTTGTCCAGGGATATTCCAAGTGAACAACAATTATCTGGCGCATCTCCCGATGTGCCAACAACTGAAATAGAAGAGGAAACGGATGTAGTGGGTGAAGAAATACAGATGAAAAATCCGAACAATCCGTTCAGCGTGAAGAGGGTGAAAATTCTGAAGTGCAAGAGGTATCAGTCCAACAAGACGAAAATACCATACCTCAACCAGATATTCAACCTATTCCAGTTAATATTGAACCTTCACCTGAACCTATTCCTACTAACTCCCCAAGAACCTACACTGATCAAAACTCAGATCAAAGCTCCTACATTCCCCTATCTCATAGCAAGAAGTGGACTCGAAATCATCCAATACATCAAGTAATTGGTGATCCTTCAGCACCCATTCGTACACGGTCTGCGACAGCAAATGAGTGTCTATACTCCACGTTCTTGAGTACTATTGAGCCGACTAAGGTTTCCGAAGCCTTATGTGATCCAGATTGGATACTAGCCATGCAATAAGAGCTGAACCAGTTCGAAGCACTCAAAGTCTGGAGATTGGTTCCACGCCCCAACAACAAGACAATTATCGGTACACAATGGGTATTCAAAAATAAAAAAGACGAAGATGGTATTGTGGTCAGAAATAAAGCTCGGCTCGTCGCTAAAAGATATAATCAACAAGAAGGCGTTGACTACGATGAAAGTTTTGCCCCGGTTGCAAGGATTGAAGCAATACGGATGTTTTTGGCGTACGCGGCACACAAGAACTTCATGGTGTACCAGATGGACGTCAATACCAAATTTTTTTATGGTCTTCTTTAGAAGGAAGCCTACGTTTAACAACCAGAGGGTTTTGTTGATCAGTCAAAGCTGGGTCATGTCTACATTCTTGACCGAGCTCTTTACGGCCTTAAACAAGCTCCGAGATTCTGGTATGACATTTTATCAGAATTTCTAGTAAAGTCAGGCTTCTCGAAAGGTAATATTGACACAACCCTTTTCATTAAAAAGGAAAAGTCTTATATTATTTTGATACAAATTTATGTAGACGACATAATATTTGGAAGTACAAACCCCAAATACTGCAAAAACTTTTCTATTTTGATGGTTTCACGTTTTAAAATGATTATGATAGGTGAGATGAACTTCTTTTTAGGTCTTCAAGTAAAACAATTATTTTTGGGTATCTTTATTTGTCAAACAAATATATTTTAGATATCATGAAGAAATTTAATATGGAAAACTGTTCATCTATCAAAACACCTAGGGCTCATGGAACGAAAATACAAGCTGATCTGTCTGGAAAAGTTGTAGATCAGAAAACTTATCGAGGCATGATAGGCTCTTTAATGTATTTGACGCCTTGTAGACCCGATATTATGTTTTCAACACATCTTTGTGGTAGATATCATTCTAATCCAAAGGAGTCCCATTTAAGTGTCGTTAAGCGCATTTTCCGATATCTCAAAGGGACTGCTAATCTTGGACTCTGGTATCCCAAGGGTACTAGTTTTGAACTGACAGCTTATTCAGATGCAGACTATGCAGGCTGTATGTTGGACAGGAAAAGTATATTAGGACATCTACAGTTTTTGGGAGACAAGCTAGTCAGCTGGGCATCAAAGAAACAGAACTGCGTTTCCATTTCCACTACCGATGCAGAATATGTAGCTGCTGCAAACTGCTGTTCTCAAGTGTTATGGATGCAGACACAGCTCAGAGACTACGGGTTCTATTTTAATAAAATTCTCATTTACTGTGATTCCAAAAGCGCTATTGCTATTTCTTGTAATCTTGTTCAACACACTAAAACCAAGCATATAGATATCCGGTATTATTTTATTAAAGATCATGTAGAAAATGGAACCATTGAACTGTATTTTGTAAATACAAAATTTCAATTAGATGACTTATTTACGAAAGCTTTAGATGAAAAACGCTTTAGCTTTCTTGTATCCAAGTTAGGTATGTTAAATTTGAAAATTTGAATTTTTATTAAAAACAGTTCAATTTATTGAATTGTATTTAATTCAAATTCATTTGGTCAAATATCTGTATTTTTAATACAAATCAGTGTTTCAATTTTTCTATTTGATTTTAAATTTTTGATCGTAGGGATCTATATTTGAGGGGGAGTGTGGAATTTTATCTCTTTTTCAATATCTGATCATATTTTGAGGGGAGTGAATTTTATTTGTATTGAACTAACAGTTTATATTTTTCTTACATGTATTTTGAGCATTATCTAATTTTTTGAAAGATGTAGAGTTTAGAAATATAAGTGTTTGGTCGATTTAGTCTAATCCGGACAATACTTGTCTGATTTATTGCAAATCCGAACAACACTTGTCCGATTTAGACTAATCCGGACAAAAGGCTATATGATAAACTCTTATCCGGGTAAAGTTAGATATGTTTTTCAAAGGATTGAGCGGATTAGTAAATCGCTTACTTGTTTTGATCGGATTCTTAAATTGCTTGTTTTGTGTATTCTTTCAAGTCCTTAAATCGTTCATATCTTGAGCGGTTTAATCCTTATGTTTGAGTGATTTAATATTCTTTGTTGTGCGATTTATCTTTTAATCGATTGACCCTTGAGCGATTTATTCTTAAATCGGACAAGTCTTGACCGGTATTCTTCTAAATCGCCTATGCTTTGAACGATTTATTGTCCGGATTAACACTTAGTTGATTCTTATTCCATAAATCGGACACCTCTTGACCAATTTATTCTAATCCGGACAACCCTTGAGCGGTTTAGAATTTGAACGGGGTTTGACTTTGACTATAAGTAATCGATCCATTTTTACTTTTCTTTTTTTACTTTCACTCTCATACACTGTTCATCGTCTCCGGTCATTCGTTCTCTGGTTAATCGCTCAAGACCTTCGAACATTCATCTGTTTCTTTCCTATTCTTCTTATTTGATTCATCTTTTGTATATCCCTCCTTAAAATATATCGATCTTATGGACATTGTTGGACTGTTTAAACCATTAATGGTGAATCTAATAAAACTTTGAATGTGATTCGAACTAAACTGCTTAATAACTTAAATCAGTCTACTCACAGATAATCGTTTCAAATATAACAAGTTTTTCATGTTAATCGGTTTTTCTTTAGGATTATTTTTGGTTAATTTTGTTTAGGATTTGATTTTTAGCTTTTTTTTGGACTTTTTGGTTTTTGACCGGATTTCTCACCGGAGAAGGTGATCGGAGTTTACTCCGATCAACCTTAATCCGGTTGAGTTTGTCCGGATTAAAATGTTTGACTTAGAAATTTCTTTTACTTCTTTGTTGACCGGATATGTAACCCGGTTACTTTTTTTTTTGATATTTTTTAGTTTAATTTTTTTAGAATGATTGAGTATAAATTTTTTTTGAATTGTTTTAGTTTTTTATTGTGTTAAAAAAATTATAATTTTTTTGTTTACATTTTTTTAAGTGTTAGTGTAGATTTTTTTACAAATTTTTTTAGTATTTTTTTAATTCAATTTTTTTTTGTTGTTTACAATTTTTTTAGTCATAAATTTTTTTTACTTTGAAAATTTGAATTACTTGAATAATATTGGTTCTAATATGTTTAGATTTTTTACAGGTTAATGGCGGACACTCAACATCAATCTGACGAGGAATCTCACGTTCTCTCGGTCAGATCTGATAACATTTCAAACCCCCCACAACCATCGAACCAACCCATACCGGCCGAAACCATTTTTCCCCATTCCAAATATCTTGACATAAAGCCAAACAACCATTCTTTTTCTTTCGATATGCCAGCCGACTATCAGATTATACCGGAAATTCTGAGAGGACACCCTATAGCCTACTCCCTTTCAGCTAATACACCTGTTCTAATGGTGTATTTACAACAGTTTTGGAGTACCCTTACACTAGCAAAAGACGACGACACCTTTTATTTTGAAGGAGCAGTTGATGAATATGTCAGCCGTTTGACATTAAAACGATTAAGAAGGATTCTACGTCTCCCCAGACCAGGCTCTACCGGATATGAACAGTTTGTAACAGATAACCAATTGTGCCTCGACATCAAAAGGTTAGGATACTCGGAAGAGTTGACTAACCTGTTACAGTTCAAAAGACGTTTTATGCCATCAATCTGGCATCTGTTGTTCTCCATCCTTAACAGATGTCTGATGCTCAAGACTGCGGGAATAGATACATGCAACAGTTCATTTCTCAAATTCTTTCATGGGATAGTCTTCTCTGTAACTATGACTATGCCCTAGTTATCTGGAATGAACTGGTGGAGCTCGTGAACGCAAATAGATTTCCATCAAAAGCCAAAAAATTCGTGCCCTTCCAGAGATTTCTACAACTATTCATAAAGGCGATGATGAATGCGAATGAAGATATCCCGACCAGATCTAATGCTGAAGTTGAAGACTTGGATTCTATAATGGAGATACCACCAGAGCTTTTTGCCTTGGCTGATTAGACTRCTCAATGTGTGATAGACTATAGGAGAGTGATAGATCCTATAGTTCAACCAGAACCGGTTGAACTTACCCCGGGATCACCCCATGCCTCAGTTGAGAGAGAGGTGTTAGTTGTAGAAGAGAGAGTTCCGGAACAGGGGTTACCTAAACAGGGTAGTGTGCTGAGAGAAAATGTAATAGAGAGGGGTGAACAGGAGGGGGAGCGTCTGATCAGCAAAGTACTTCATCCGATAGTACTTCCACAACTTCTTCAAGTTCGGAAGATACTCAAACCGACAACCAGGCAGCTCTTGGTGATCATGATGGGGATGATGATAATAATGATGATGATGGTGCTGAC
>NW_020202921.1:20735-23373 GCF_001531365.2 Cynara cardunculus var. scolymus
AAAAACAGGGCTGTAATCATCCTATCAAATGCTCAAAACACCCATTTTCCTCCAGAACATTACCAATACTAGCCCAATAAGTTCCAAATTCATAGTTTCACTTATTTTTACCAAATTCCACAATAAATCAATGATAAACCATGATTATAACATCAATTTCTACTAATTTCATTGTATATCAAATTGACTCCTAAAAGTCAACACTTGTTCTTGAACTAACATCACATTTTCAAGAAATCTTACAATCCGTCCTTGGATTTCACATACTAACTAATAATAACACTTAGTCCTAACATAATTTCATGATTTCATCTGTAAATCATCACATGCAAGGACTCAAACTCTATGCATGTCAATAAAATGAAGATAGAATATGAGTTTTACCTTCGATTTCTCTATAAATCCTTCAATAATCTTGATAAAACACTTGATTTAGGGATAGATTAACTCCCAAGTGTGTGTAATCGTACCTTAGAACACCAAGACTAATTTTGAGAGAAAACGGGGTTGAAAATGGGGCTGATTTGATGATTTGCAACCTAAATCCCGAGTTGGGTCGGGTTGACCCGGCTGGGTACCCGTTTTGACCCCTAAACACTAAAAACAATTACATAACTTTTTGCTCGGGACTCCGTTTTCGATGAGGTTTTCGCCTACGCGTCCGAAACGAGATAACCGACAAGCTCCAATAAAAAGATTCCATTGTTTGAACCCAATGCTCCAAACCATACCCGAAAAGTCGATGTTTTCAACACATAATTAAGCGTATTAGGAAGATGGATGTTACAAATACCTCCTCCTTTTGAGGATTTCGTCCTCGAAATCAAGGTCTCTCAAATAACTCCGAATACTTAGCCTTCATTTCATCTTTGTTCTCCCACGTCGAATTTGGACCACGGTGATGCTTCCATTTAACAAGGACTAAATCTATGATCTTGTTTCATAGATTAACGGTTCTTTCATTAAGAATGGCCTCGGGTTCTACTATGTACCTCAATCTTTTATCCCACTTGACCTCGGCCAAAGGAACGGTCTCCTCATGCTTACCCAAGCATTTCCTTAGATAGCTAACGTGGAAAACATCATGAATACCGGAGAGTTCTTCTGGCAACTCCAAACGATAGGCTTGTTTTCCAATACATTCAAGGATTTTAAAGAGTCTAACGAAACGTGGACTCAACTTCCCTTTCTTACCAAACTGTAGAATTCCCTTCCAAGGTGATACTTTCAGCATCACCATATCACCCACTTCAAATTGAATCGGTCATCGTCGTTTGTCGGCATAAGATTTCTGTCGATGTTAGACTGCTTTCATTCTTTCACGTATAACCCGTATCTTATCATGTGTGACTTAAATCAACTCGGGTCTAGCCAACACTTTTTCTCCGGTTTCTTGCCAACAGAGAGGCCTACGGTACTTACGTCCGTACAAAGCCTCAAATGGAGCAATGCCGATCATGGAGTGATAACTGTTGTTATACGAGAACTCTATAAGTGGCAAGTGGTAATCCCAGCTTCCACCAAACTCCAAGATACAAGCTCGTAACATATCCTCCATCGTTTGAATCGTGCGCTCTGACTGTCCATCGGTTTGGAGGTGATACGCGGTACTAAGAGTGACACGAGTCCCTAGTTCTCTTTGCATACTAGTCCAAAAATTTGAGGTAAATCGAGAATCACGATCAGAAACTACCTTTAACGGTACACCGTGACGGGCAATTATCTCATTGATGTATATTTGTGCCCAACGATCCATAGAATAATCTTCCCGAACCGCGAGAAAATGAGCACTTTTTGTTAACTGGTCCACAATTACCCAAACACTATCGTGTTGACGAGAAGTCTTCGGTAACTTCGTTACGAGGTCCATTGTCAACTCTTCCCATTTCCAGACGGGCACCTCCAAACGTTGTAAACTACCATAAGGTTTTTGGTGCTCAGCCTTCACTTCCAAACACGTAACGCATCTCTCAACATAACGGCCAATATACACTTTCATGCCCAGCCACCAAAACTCGGTACGCATATCATGATACATTTTTGTACTGCCGGGATGAACGGGCATTCTAGATTTGTGAACTTCTGCCAGAATAGTCTCTCGCACACCACCAAGTTTCGGCACCCAGATTCAGGATCTAAACACTTTCACACCATGATTATCTTCCGAGAGAGAATCTACACATCCAACTGTCCGTTCAGACTTCACGTGTTCAGGTTTTAAAGCCTCGGCTTGCCATCTTCGCAGGTCGTCAATAAGAGTAGACTGTATGGACGTGCGAGTGATTGCGTAACACATATAAGAGACATACGTTTTTCAACTCAAAGCATCCGCCACCACGTTGGCTTTACTAGGATGATAGAGTATCTCACAGTCATAGTCTTTTATTAACTCCATGACCCTTTGCTGTCTCATATTCAAAGTCTGTTGATCGAAAATGTACTTCAGACTCTTGTGATCCGTGAATAATTGACATTTCGTCCCATAAAGATAATGACGCCATAATTTCAAGGCAAACACTACCGCCGCCAACTCAAGATCATGAGCGGGGTAGTTCTTCTCATGATCCTTCAACTGTCGGGAGGCATACGCAATCACCTTGCCTCGTTGCATCAATACGCAACCCAATCCCAACTTCGA
>NW_020202921.1:24908-26319 GCF_001531365.2 Cynara cardunculus var. scolymus
TTATCCGGATTGTTGACCGGAGATGATATAACCCTTTTGATATTCCAAGTGTTTGTCCGGATTCTATATCCGAACATGGCTGACCGGACTTCAAATCCGTTTAATATGTTGAATCATTTTAGAGATATAATGGCGAGAGAGATGTAAGGGCGGTGTAACCGCATGAGAGATGTAATGGCGGTGTAACCGCATGAGAGATATAATGGCGGTGTAACCGCGAGAGAGATGTAATGGCGGTGTAACCGCGGGAAAGCTGTAATGGCGGTGTAATCGCGAGGGAGATGTAATGGCGGTGTAACCGCAGGAGAGATGTAATGGCGGTGTAACCGCGGGAGAGATGTAATGGCGGTGTAACCGCGGGAGAGATGTAATGGCGGTGTAACCGCGGGAGAGATGTAATGGCGGTGTTACCGCGAGAGAGAGAGAGAGGTAATGGCGGTGTAACCGCGAGAGACATAAATAAGTTTATGTGTCAGGACAGGTTTGATTCTGAATTGATTGTTTGGAAAGTATATTGTTTGTTTGAGAATTATACACTCACTAGACCTTTTTGGTCTAACGCTCAGTTGTTGGACTAACCTGTTTTGCAGGTCATCATACCTCGCAAGATAAAGGCAAGGGAAAAGTTTAGAATGAATGACGTTTAGTTATTCAAAATGTATTAAAAGAAAGTATTTTGTTAATCTGTATTTTGTAAACAATGTTATATTTTGTGTTATGAGTATGATGATATGGATTATCGGTACATAGAATATGTGGGTTGTTACAGTTGATATCAGAGCCTTAGTTTAAGGGATCTGGGTATTTGCGAAATACTTAGACTTAAACTAGAGGTGAGGAAAGTTATGATAATAGGTTTCACTGGGTCTATGAATATGGGAATATGTTATAGCTGAACCTATTATAAGAAAGATAGATTACATGACTGATATAATCGGAGTTATGAATAGACATGAGGATAAATGTATTATTATATTGTGATTATGAGAATAATCATGTGTGTTTAAATGTGACAGAAAAATCCATATACTGAGAAATGATAGATAATCCCAATCAATCAGAAAGGACCTCTACTGGTTATGGAAGAGGTCAGGGAAGAAGAAATGTAACACAAGGAGAGGACCCGGAAAATGTGATGACGATAGAAACACGAAGTCGTAGTAGGGGTAGAAGAAGAGGTAGAGGTATTAGACAAGAACATGAACTATCGGCTCAAGAAAGTTCAATGTCTGGTCATGCAAGAGGAAGGGCAAGGGGTGGACACAATGTTCCTGATCCCGGGTTTATTACCCAAGAAATGTTGGCAGCAGAATTGGGAAAGTTCCAAGAAAGTTTGGTGAGTTTGTTGGGGCGTACAACCCAAAATAATCCAGAAGTGGTAAGAAATCCTGATTATCAGGAGGAAGCCGGA
>NW_020202922.1:0-2736 GCF_001531365.2 Cynara cardunculus var. scolymus
CTTGAGGAGTTGGTCGGTGTATTTCCGCACGGTCTCTCCAAGGGCTTCAACCATTGCGTCTAGCTCTCTACGAGTGGCTAGATGGTTAATGTTAGCCCTGGAGGATTTAGAATCCATGCCATAGGTGACCGCAGAGGAGAACATCCCTTTGATCTCGTCCTTGAAGACAAAATAATTGGTGTAGCCGGCGGAAATGAAGTCTGCAGCAAATTGGACAGCAACCTCTGTTAGTTCTGTCTTGAGCTTTTGGATTGAAGAAGGGTTGAGAGACAAGACGCTAAATGCTTCTGTGAGGTCATGTTTGTTGAGGACAGAGCTCTGAAGGGATGATACGGTCGCCTTGAGCTCAGAAGTTGTGGAAGTCAACTCCTTTAGAGCCTCTGTTAGCGGTGCAAGAGCCTCTGTCGCCGGTTGGGAGGAGAACAAGCTTTTCAACTCATCCATCCTCTTGAATACCTCTGTGGCGAAGATTTGTAACTCCTCCTTCGTCACATAAGTACTCGAGGAAAGTAGATCACCAACACATGGTGACCTAGTAGCCTCGGAGTGTGAGGCGCCCTCAGTGACTGGTTTGTCGATGTCAGCTCGAGGACTTCCACCGGATCCTTGAACATCTCCAATTGGAGAGCCTACCAGTGTTCTGTCGATGTCGTGCTTAGTAGGTTCAGAGCCTAACTTAGCAGAGGGATCGAGTGGAGACTTTGGGCCTTCTAGACCCGCAGTCTCTGTGAATCTCTCATATGCTTCTGAAGCATAACTTGGTTGTTCACTCAAGTGTGGAGGGGCAACGGATGCCTCTCTGGGTTGTGACGAGTCCTTGGGCGAATGGACTCTATTTTTAAAACCACCATCCTTTTGAGAGGATGTTGGAGTAGATTGTGGTTCCCAGACTGTGCATTCGACAGAGGATGAAAGAATGTCCTCTGCAAGGTTTGCTGGTTTAGGGCTCAGCGTGTGCACGCTTTTTTCAGTAGGGGTTCCCTCTAGAACAGGGTCCCTAGAAATGTGGGTTGCACTAGGAGGGAGGCTTGGACATGTGCCTTCGGCATCTTTTTCGCCCTCACCTAAATCCAATTCTTCTTCTTTGTCGTCTAGAACGACTTCTGTCCCCAAATCCGCTACTTCTGTGGGCGCTTTAAACTCTTGTTGGATGTGGAAGATTACATCGTGTATCTGCTCTGTTGGGGACTCTTCATGAACAACCTTGCGCAACCTTCTGTGCTTTGGAGCAGCCTCTGCGGGATTTTCTTGGAGTACAACCTCTGTGACCTCAACCTCTGCGGGTTGGGCCTTCTTCGATTTCTTCTTTTTTGGCTTTTGCAGAGGACTGCTTGGACCCTCTTCTTTTGCGGCTCTCTTCTTCTCTTTCTTTTTCTCAGAAGAGTCAACATCCTTCTGAGGCTTCTTTGTCTTATTTTTCTTTTGTGGGGGACTTACTACTCTCGGTCTGTCCTCACTCACCTCTCTAGCCTCTGCTGGCTCCTCCCTTCTTCCCTCAACCCTCATTTTTTGCACTTTCTCTCCTAAGGGGATACCTATGCGTGGAGGGGTTTTAGGGACCGGCTCTGGCCTCCTGTATGGGTCCATACGCTTTCCTATCTCTGTGGCTAAGGTATTTGAGCATGGGTTTTGATAGAGGTCTTGGGCTTCTGTACCCTAGCTCATGCTCTGTAGGGTGGAACTTCTTCATTGGATACAATCGAGCGTTTGGCTCTGCAGAGGGCAGCTTCTCTGCTATCATTTCACCAAAGACCAAACCAAAGAACCTCTGTAGGATTAGATTTGGATGATTGAGGTCCTCTTTGGCTTTCTTTTGTGCCTTCACTTTTGATTCTCACCCCTCTGAGTAGCACACTTCTTTTTGATTAATCCCACCATGTCTTCGAAGATGAGCTGTGCGTAATCAAGGGGCAGGTTGATGTAGATTCCATATACAATGGAAAGCATGGCGTGCGAGGCTTGGTCATGGCTGCCGACCTTCCCTGTTAGACAGCAATTCATTATCGAAAAAAGAGTGTTTCAAATAGGGGGAAGGCCTTTCCGTTTGAATTCAGTCCTTTTTACAATTTTAGTCTTGGCAGTGTAGGAGTGAAATTCAACGAATTCAATCAGTTCGGCGTCTGTTGGGGTTGGAGCGAAGGTATCCAGATTTAGATTTGCCAGGGAGGGTAGACGGAGGGCTGTTCGCAGGGTATTCACATTCAGTTCCATTGGAATAAGCGATTTAACAGTCGGGTGTGAAACATAACCTACAATGCTTAAACCAGAATTATCTAGGGTAGAAATATATGAAATTAGCAAGAATTGGGTAATATAGGTTTCTGGTGTAGGCTTAGTTGCTAAGAGAGCATAGTATAAAGGATGGGATTGGGTTACTTCGTTGTCGCTTGAGACATTTACAGATTGAGCGTAGGCGGAAGAGCTGGAAGACATAGTTGCAGGTTTGGCCGGAAATCTTGAGGTTCGTCGGAGTAAGGAGTAATGTAAAGGTTTACGTTTTCAGGGGAAGGGGTATTTATAGTGAGGGATTTTGAATGGGAACCGTTTATTAGGAGAAAAAGTGCGATGAGTGGCTATAGGGAGTGACGAATCAAAAATATGACACGCGGTGTTGGGAAGATGCACGATTGATGATGTGTGCCCCCGTTTCTAACACGTGCGTGATGTCCTTTAACGCTTATCCACAGAACCACGCGCACCATATCAATAATAGAGAACTATTGAAGAGAGTTCTGT
>NW_020202922.1:5433-6662 GCF_001531365.2 Cynara cardunculus var. scolymus
TCAGGCTCCTTGTCATCTTCATACCACTCTGCAAAGAGTTGTTCTAAGTCTGGAGTGATTGTAGCATTTGGTGACTTGTCAGCCTGAATTTTCAACTCTTCAGCGAACTTATCTTTTGTAACCTGAAAAGTATCATCAAATTTTACATTTGTGCTTACAACCAAAATTTGAGTCCTAGGAATGTATGCTCTATATGTGGCAGTGTCCCATGCATAGCCAATAAAAATTGCATCATCTCCCTTAGGCTCAAATTTTCCTACATACTCTCTGTCATTTAGCACAAAGCATTTACATCCAAACACGTGGAAGAACTTGATGTTTGGTCTTCTGTTGTGAAGAAGCTGATAGGGTGTCTTCTCAAATCTCTTTACCACCAAGGACCTATTCTGCGTGTAGCAAGCAGCAGAGACAGGCTCTGCCCAAAAGGAGAGTGGTAGCCCAGAGGCATTCAACATTGTTCTGGCAGCTTCGACTAGCGTCCTGTTCTTCCTCTCCACTACTCCATTCTGCTGTGGAGTCCTTGGGGCTGAGAAGTTGTGAGTGATGCCAACAGAGGCCAGGTACTCTTTTATTATAGAATTCTTAAACTTTGTGTCATTGTCGCTTCGGAGTACTCTAACCTGAAGACCATGAAGAACTTGGAGTCTTTTCAAGAGATTGATTTGTACAAAGGGAACTTGAGATTTCATTCTAATAAACTCTACCCAAGTAAATCTTGAAAATTCATCAATGAGTACCAGAATGTACTTCTTTCCTCCAAGACTTTGCACAGAGATCCACAAGAAGCATTTGCAAAGGCTTATCATAGGAAGGATCATACTTGGTTTTATGAGAAAACCTTTTGTGTTTTCCTATTTCACAAGCTGAACAAAGATGGTCCTTTTCAAATTGTATATTGGGTAGTCCCTTGACTAAACTTAGCCTTACCAGCTTGTCAAGAGTATGAAAGTTAAGATGACAGAACCTGGTATGTCAGAGCCAAGCTTCTTCATTCTTCACAAAGGACACAAGACTTACTTCCTATTTGGCTTCTAGAGAGTCAAAGCACAGAAGATATAGGTCGCCTCTTCTGTTGGCTCTCATCACCTCTATCAATGTATCGGCTTTGTACATAATGCAAAATTTGACTTTGAAGAGCACATCCAGACCATTGTCACACAATTGACTGACACTTATTAAATTGTATTTTAGTCCATCCACGTACGAGACTTGATTCATCTTTATTTCTC
>NW_020202922.1:8861-10741 GCF_001531365.2 Cynara cardunculus var. scolymus
TTGATCATTCGCACCTTCCATTACGGATACTCCTCACGGATAAGCGTGGGAGGCTTTGATTGAGATCCAGTACTCATGAACGAGGTATTAGCCAAGTTCGCCATTGAAATCAGAAGAAGAAAAAATAAGAACAAGATGAAACTGATTTAATAGAATGAAACAGGGTAATCTAAAGAAAATTGGTGTTCTAGAAAATGCAGATTAATACCAAAACAGAATTAATCGAATAAGAATTCAATTCCTGCTTTGATATCAATGGTTGGACCTGTAAATTCAACTTTGATATTGATCTAAAACTCTGAATGAACTGTAAGACGATTAAAGTGCAACGAAAACAATATTAAGAACAGAACAGAGTAAAATAAACCAAGAACACACAGTCAAGATGAGGAAGAAGATGAACACAAGAGAATTGCTTCAAAGGTTTTTCAATTCATTCACTTGAAAATTAGACGATTACAATTCGGAAGCACACTGATTACAAAGGCCTTAGCCGCTATTTATACTAGTTCCTAACGACCTTACTGACAAGATTTACACACGTGAAATCATCTAATTCGTCCAAATAATGTCTATTAAGTCCTAGTCACGTGAGAAGCACATGCAGCTAATAACCATCGAAAACAGTTGGAAGAGGATCTTCACAGAAGACGAAATCCGCAGACCCTCTGTGAGCCATCTCAGAGGCTCTGCTGTAATTGACTTGTACGTTTTTATTGATAGAGGACCATTTTCCAGAACCTCTGTGAGAGGCATCAGAGGTTCTGTCACACTTTACTTGCTCGAATATAAGTCTTTTGTCGTTTAGTCCTCTGTTGTCTTCAGTGGAAGATATGCTTCTGTCAAGACTTGCAGAATTCTTTTTCTATACTTTTACAAGAGATGAATAATAAAGCTAACAGTTTTGGAGTAAAGTCGGGTTTTTGAATGCATCCAACTTTGAAAGTGGATTCATGGGTGGATTTCTTTGATTCGATGAAAAAGTCCAATTCATTGAATCCAATCCCTTGAGTGTCCGTTTGACGATTTAATTTTTCATAAACATCTTGGGCATCTTTATACTTCTTCATCAGAAGTTCATTGGTTTGAAGCTTCTGGTGAAGAATTTCCCGCTCTTTTTGAAAGAAATCTTTAAGAGCAACTGTGTTTAGTCTCTCTGTCTCGGATTCCTTTAAGGCCTTAGTTTTCTTTTCTAGGTCCTTAGTTATTCGTTTGTTTAATTCCAGAAGTTTATCTTCCTCTGATTTCTTAAGAGTGCTGATGCGAGTCTTTTCCTTAGCAAGTTCGGCTTTTTCTTCGGTTAGAAGGTCAGTCTCTCTTTTGTAGAAACTTGCTTCCTTTTCCGCTTTTATCTTTTCAGATTTTTCAAAATTTAATTTCTCTTTTAATGTAAAGAAATATTTTGAAAGTTTTATAACCCTTAACTCTAGCTCAGATGGTGCAAAGTTGGTTTCATTTGAAGTAGACTCACATACCTGATCATCAGAGTTGCAGGCAGATTCTGCTTTGGACGTGGCCATCAGACAGATGAGTGCTTTGTCTTCATCATCTGATGAAGAATCAGACACCCAAATTTTTTTTCGGCCATCAGGCTTCGCTCTCTAGGATTATACTTGTATTTGTTCTTGTAATAGTCAACATCCTTTACCAATCGTCCTCTGCATTCTTTGGAAAAATGATCGAGTTTTCCGCACCTGAAGCACCGGAGGACATTTTTCCTTCCATCCTTGTCCTCTTTCCTCTCGTCTCTTCTGTCTTCTCTTCTTTCTTCCCTCTCTTCTCTTCCATCTCTTCTATCTTCCCTCTGATGAAATTTGGATGGCTTCCTTTCATAGGACGACTGGTATATTTCCCTCTTGAACTCTTTTCGTTCATAGGGT
>NW_020202922.1:11190-19916 GCF_001531365.2 Cynara cardunculus var. scolymus
TGAGTCCATTCATCGCCAAGACTTTTTAGGAATAAAACATTGTTTTCTTCCTTAGTTCTDRAGATATCGTTTCGACGACATTGATTGATCAATGTGTTGAAATGATCATATGTCTTCTATTTCAGTTCATCAGGAAGGGCCTTGAAATTAGTGTATTCGTTGAGACATTATGCTCTACGATTTTTCTTCGTTTTTGCCCCTCCTTCCAGTTGGATTGCCAATTCATCCCATAGTTCCTTGGCTGTGGAACATGCATCGAGGGATTGGAAGAGTTCATAGGGTATGGCCATGATTATCAATCATTTGGCCTTCTTGTCTGTCTCTACCCTTTCTATGTCGTCTTCATCCCAATTCTTCTCATCCTTGGGCATATAGTAGGCAGGAATTTCCGCTGTAGTGTTTGTTCCTGGAACTCTTGGAACAAGAATTTGTGGAATGTAAGGACCCTCCATTACAGATCGCAGGAGGTTCCTGTCCATTCCTTCCACGAAATTCACCATTCTTATCTTCCATTGCGGGTACTCTTCTCGTTGAAGAGTTGGAGGCTTGGTGAGGGAACCAACACTGTATGCAGAATTCCAGTTGGCCATTGAGAATTTTTAAGAAGAGAGAGATTTTACGTTTTGACGAGAGAAACGAAAATTGAGAGATTTTGGATGATCGTTTTGATTGGAAAAGCAATCAATTGGCTCTGATACCAATTGTTGATCCCAGATCTCTCAATAACACTAATAATCTAGTTAAGAATAACCAAATTATAGTGTTTTAATGGAGAAAGTGATCGACACTCAAGAATGAATTATAAATAATAAAGAACAGTCTTGAGCGTCAAAGGTTTCACTTTTATAGATAAGAAAAACATAAAAAAAGACATTTAGTACAATAGGCCTAATCACCTATTGATACTAGAAAGCTAATTAGAAGATAACTATCTAACGAGACTTTTTAGCTAATCTTCTATCTATGGATAAGCTTTAATATTAAGATAAACTTGAAGTGTAGTTGTCGACCTGTCATCTACAGTTGTCTTCCATGGTATGATGAATCATCCTTATCTTTAAATCTTCATCGTATGCCTCTGGATGAATTGCTGAAGAATTCTCTAAGTGTTGTTGACCAGAGGGGCGATGAAGATGCTCTTTCCATCGCATCCCTGGTCGTCCATCGGCCCTCTGGTTGTTCACCAGACTTAGCCAATTCTGTCTTGATGTCTTCATCGGTCTTCTGGTTCTTCATCACTTATTGTTTTTCATTACTTTTTCACTTTATGAATTGTGGGGTTTAACACATAGTCTACTCATGTGTGTGAATGGGCCACCGCTGAAGTAGTACTGATACGAACCGTGGTACCTAAGTGTGTGAACGGGCCACTTATGGTAGTTCGTAGACTAATGGGGCACATTGGTCAGGTAAGGCTCTGTAGCGTCTCAAGTTTTTTTTAGCATCGATATAAAAATTTACATTTATATTGTGCATGTTTTGTATAAGTTTGCAAGTTGTGATTTTTGCATTGTAAATATTTTGTGCATATGAAAACCTGTGAACTCACCAACTCTTTGTAGTTCACGTCATTTTATGTTTCATACTTTTCAGAAAATTAAGTAAGAATGGAAGTTTTGGAAGATCTTGCGATAACACCTGTTCACAAGTTTTAGAAATCTCGTTTTGTAAATGATGTTGTTTTCATCGCGAACAGTGAAGTTATGAATTTGAAAATTTTCATGGATTATGATTTTAATGGTGTTATCTATCGATTGGAGCTATGAAATGCTTACCTGTTACGCCTCGTGTTTCCGCTTTAGAGGGGTGTGAAAGATTTGGTATTAGAGCCTAAGATTCCAATCGGTTGTGTTGGAAGTATGCTCAAATTTAGAGAATTTTTCTAAAACATGAAAATCATGATTTTGTGTGTTTGCATGAATTTTGAATATCCATCACCCTAGACTAACCAGAAGCTCTAGTTGTAAAGTGAAGGAAGTTATATAGAGCACTAAGACAACTCGAGGGTGAACTCTGTATCTGAATACTTAGTAGTTAGACATAGATAAAAGGTTTTAGTCTTTATAGCCTCTGTATTCAAAAGTTCGCGCTATGCATTAGGTAAGATTTTCATGGACATAGGTAGCGAGCTTTGCGTTGTAGTTTTGATTAAAGGACCACTATTCTATACAAATGAAGGGCGACCAGAAGCTCTGGTTGGCTTGACCTTGAGAGCCAGAAGCTCTGGTAAGAGGAACCAGAGGCTCTGGTCCACGAAAGATATATATTTACTAAGTCTGCATAAGGAACCAGAGATCGATGGAAGGCGATCCATCAGTTTGCTAAGTATGAGAAGATTGATGGAAGGTGATCCATCGGTTGCTAAGTATGAGGAACCAGAGATCGATGGAAGGAGATCCATCGGTTTGCTANGGTGATCCATCGGTTGCTAAGTATGAGGAACCAGAGATCGATGGAAGGAGATCCATCGGTTTGCTAAGTATGAGAAGATTGATGGAAGGTGATCCGTCGGTTGCTAAGTATGATGAACCAGAGATCGATGGAAGGCGATCCATCNGAGAAGATTGATGGAAGGTGATCCGTCGGTTGCTAAGTATGATGAACCAGAGATCGATGGAAGGCGATCCATCGGTTTGCTAAGTATGAGAAGATCGATGGAAGGCGATCCATCGGTTCGCTAAGTGGATGTTGAACCCGAGGTCGATGAGCTAAAAGTCAAATGTTGTTCCAAGTATGGGGACTTCGACCAGAAGCTCTGGTAATACATCCAGAGGCTCTGGTTAACCAGAGGCTCTGGTCATCCAGAAGCTCTAATTTGTTTTCTATCCTTTGCCTCTACATAGTAACTCTTGTCTTAACCTTAAGCTTTCATTGATGATGTGTCTAGTAATTAAGTTTGCCAATATTACAGATCACTATGTCATTATCTATACGTAGTGAATATTCAGCAGACGAATCTCGCTACACGGGTGGTCAATCTAGAAGGAATTTATCGATTAATGAAGATGTAGACCCATATTATCTCGAGGACACAGCAACTAGCGAGACACCTGCGTTACCACCTCCATCAGCGTTACTTCCATCGGAGCCAGTGCCCGATGTTCCACCTCAAACATTTCATGGTTCGAGGATTAGGGTCACGGCTAAGAAAAGGGTGTCACTACCTCGACGGGTGACTTTTGAGAACTCTAATAGAGCAAGAGGAGAGGCATCCCAACCACAACATTCGCGAGTGGTGACTAGAGTACCTGTATCCTATACCCAGGGCATGACTCTGGATGAACGAGAGTGGGTGCGGGGTATTGCATCGAAAACTCAAACACACCAGACCCGGCTAGGATATCACCGGTACATCTTGAATAACATGTCCAATATATTGGAGATGCATCAACATCGCATGATGAGAAACTCGGATGCTGTCATCGCTGCAAGACGCAAGATTAGGAGGCTATATAGATGTTTAGTGGTGAGTGTGTTGATGGTACTACTACTAGGAGTGCTAATCTGTTGGATGCTGCTTTAGAAGCGATGGTTAGTATTAGAAGCACTACTCTTTTGTTGGGATTTAAGATCTGTTTTGAGGGATTGAAATCGTTTGAAAGCCCTTAGCATCTTTTGAAATCATCTGAATGTAAAATTTTTCTGTTTTTGATCATGTGATTGCTTTAATGATACCATATCCTATGCATCATTCTGTTGATTAGAAATTATTATCCATGATATTGCTATAAAAATGATGAGATTCCCTTTTATCATGCCTTAGAAAATGCCGCCAAGAAGAGAAAACCCTGAAGTTGCATGACTCGTATCAGAGCAACTCTTGGTTGCGCTTCCCAATATAGTCAGTCAGGTAGCCGCGGGTCTGAATGTTAACCAACCTACTAGTTCTGAGCCTAGGACATCTAGGGAATGCACCTATAAATCCTTCAGATCCTGCAACCCAAAGGAATTTCAAGGAACTGAAGGAGCCATAGGATTACTCACTTGGATTGAAGGTATGGAATCTGTCCTCCATATCAACAAATGCCTAGAAGCAAACAAAGTAGAATATGCTGCATGCTTACTACAAGGCAGAGCTTTGACATAGTGGAACACATTATTTGAGACTAGGGGTCAGGAAGCAGCCAATCAACTCTCATGGGAGGAGTTCAAGAAATTACTTAAGGACGAATACTGTCCAAGAAGTGAACTCCAAAAGTTGGAAATGGAGTTATGGAATCATGAGATGAAAGGGGAAGACATAGCTACATATACTGCTCAATTCCATGAGTTAGCCAATTTAGTGCCACATCTGGTGACACTTGAGGAAATCCGAATCGAGAGGTATATCTGGGGACGATCTCCATAAATTCGAGGAAATATAACCTCGGCAAACCCAAAGACCCTTCAAGAGGCAATAAATATTGCGACCAAGCTCACAAATAATGCTATTCGGTCTGGGGAGTTCAACAAAGGAAAAAAAAGGTGGAAGAACTTGGAAACCAGAAATTTGGGGAAAGATTTGGCAAGAATATGAAGGCGGTAGGAAACTTTGGGGTACAGACCCAAGTGGTAAATCAAGGAAGAAAACCTAAGTGCAATAAATGTAAATTTCCGCATTGGGGAAATTGCATCATTTGTCAAAGGTGCCACAGAGGGCGTCATCCCACAAAGGATTGCCGAAAGCGATTATGTTTTGAATGTGGGAGCCCGGATCATATGAGAAATGTTAAGCAAGGAATAAATGTTAATCAAGCTCGACCAGTCAACCAAGGAAACACGGAAAGTTAAGCAAGGGGGCGAGCATTTGAAGTTGGAGCAAGGGAGGCTAGGCATGATCCCAATGTGGTTACAAATACATTTCTTTTAAATAATGAATTTGCTTCGGTATTATTTGACTCAGGAGCTGATAGAAGTTTTGTATCCTTAGACTTTAGGTCAAAGATTAACTTAAAATCTCAAAGGATGAAAGAAGTTTGCATAATAGAATTTGCCAATGGCTAAGAAATTAGGACTAGAGACATAATTATGGGTTGCGCTCTAAGCTTAGCTCAGAAGGATTTAACATAAACCTTATTCCAATTGAGTTAGGAAGTTCTGATATAGTTATAGGGATGGATTGGCTATCCAAAAATCGAGCTGAAATAGATTGTTCGAAAAAGATTATCCGAATTCCTCAAGAAAGAGGAGAAGCACTTATAATCCAATGAGAGGAGTCCGATCGGAAAATTAAGTTAGTATCATGCATGAAGATGCAGAAGTACTTAAAGAAGAATTATGTTGCATTTTTGGCACACATTATAGATAAGAAAGTTAAAGAGAGAAGTATTGAAGATTTCCCTGTAGTACGCGAGTTCCCTGAAGTATTCCTCGAGGACCTACCAGGAGTACCCCCACCTAGAGAAGTCGAATTTGGTATCGACTTAATTCCTGGAGCTGTCCCAGTGGCAAAGGCACCATACCGATTGGCCCCATCGGAGATGCAAGAGATGTCGGGACAACTTCAAGAGTTGTTACATAAAGGATTCATAAGACCTAGTTTTTCACCATGGGGTGCACCGGTTTTGTTTGTCAAGAAGAAAGATGGGTCAATGCGGATGTGTATTGACTATTGGGAGCTTAATAAGTTGACTATCAAGAATCGATATCCTCTTCCTAGGATCGATGATTTGTTCGATCAACTTCAAGGTGTTGTATACTTTTCAAAGATCGATCTTCGATCAGGATATCATCAAGTGAGAATTCGAGAAGAGGACATCCCCAAAATGGCATTTAGGACCCAATACGGCCATTATCAATTTTTGGCTATGCCATTCGGGTTAACCAATGCCCCGGCTATTTTCATGGATCTAATGAATAGGGTTTGCAGACCATACCTGGATAAATTTGTAATCGTCATCATAGATGACATACTAACTTATTCACGAAGCAAAAAGAATCATGAGCAACACTTAAGATTGATATTAGAGCTGCTTAGGGACCAGAAATTGTATGCAAAAATCTCCAAATGCGAATTCTGGATTCGCGAAGTACAATTTCTTGGTCATGTAGTTAATGAAAAAGGAATTCATGTAGATCCTGCGAAGATTGAGGCCATTAAGAAATGGGAAACCCCAAGAACCCCAATAGAAATTCGTCAATTTCTTGGTTTGGCAGGCTATTATCGGCGATTCATTGCGAATTTTTCAAAGATTGCGCAACCACTCACAACTTTAACACAAAAAGACAAGAAGTTTGTTTGAGGAGAGAAACAAGAAGTGGCCTTCGAAACTCTTAAGCATAGGCTACATAATACACCTATTCTATCATTATTAGAAGGTTCGAAAAAGTTTGTGGTATATTACGATGCATCACATCAGGGTTTAGGATGCGTACTTATGCAAAAAGATAAAGTCATTGCATATGCCTCAAGACAACTAAAAGTGCACGAGAAGAACTACACTACGCATGATCTGGAATTAGGAGCCGTAGTATTTGCACTAAATATATGGAGACATTATCTTGATGGTACCAAGTGCCCTGTGTTCACTGATCACAAAAGTCTTCAACACATCTTCAATCAGAAAATGCTAAATATGAGACAAAGAAGATGGGTTGAATTGCTCAGTGATTATGACTGTCAAATTAAGTACCATCCAGGCAAGGCTAATGTAGTAGCTGATGCATTGACTAGAAAGGAGAGGGTGAAGCCAACAAATGTGTGAGCTTTGGGAGCAGTAGTAACCACGAGTTTGAAAGCACAAATTCTAGAGGACCAGAAAGAAGCATTAAAGGAAGAGAATTTGAAAAAAAATGATACCCTACACCACATGGAAACTAAGTTTCAACTGAAGTCCGATGGAGTGAATTACTTAGGAAATAGGTTTTGGATTCCTAAGATTGGCAATCTTAGATCCATAATTCTGAACGAAGCCCATCGATCAAAGTATTCAATTCTCCCTGGAGCGGATAAGATGTATAAAGAATTGAGGGAGCACTATTGGTGGCCTGGAATGAAGAGAGACATTGCATTGTATGTAAATAAGTGTTAAATTTGTGTGATGGTCAAGGCTGAACACCAAAAACCATCTAGTCTACTCCAGCAACCTGAGATCCCCCAGTGGAAGTGGGAACAAATATCAATGGACTTCATAACTTAGTTGTCCAGGACTGGAAAAGGGCATGATACAATCTAGGTAATCGTATATCGACTGACAAAAGCTGCTCATTTCCTACCAATCCGAGAAGATTATAAGATGGAGAAGCTGGCACAAATTTACATCAATGAAATCATCACTCGGCATGGGGTACCTCTTTCCATCATATCGGATAGAGACAGTCGATTTACGTCAACATTTTGGCAATCACTTCAAGAAGGGTTGGGTACACGTCTAGATTTAATAATTCATACCACCCTCAAACGTGCGCCATAGATTTTGGTGGAAGTTGGGATACGCACCTTACGTTAGTTGAATTTGCATACAATAACAGCTATCATGCCAGTATTCAATGTGCGCCTTACGAAGCATTATATGGGCACAAGTGCAGATCTCCACTCAGTTGGTTAGAAATCAACGATCGACAATTAGCAAGACCTGATGTAGTTCAGGAAACTACTAACAAGATTGTAATTATTAAGGATCGACTCAAGGCTGCAAGAGATCGTCAGAAAAGTTATGCGGACAATCAGAGGAGACCATTGGAATTTCAAAAGGGAGATAAAGTACTCTTAAAAGTCTCACCTTGGAAAGGAATAATGAGTTTTGTGAAAAGAGGCAAATTGGGTCCTCGATATATTGGTCTATTTGAAATAACTGAAAGAGTTGGACCAGTGGCATACAAGTTAAATTTGCCACAAGTGTTAAATTCCATACGTGATACATTTCATGTATCAAACCTCAAAAACTGTTTAACTGATGAAACATTGGGAGAGGTGCAAATTAATGATCATTTACGCTTCGTTGAAACATTGGTTCTACTCCGGTCACTCCCTGAGAGGTCCTGCTCCCATGCTGCGGTTGGGATGACTCCCCTCTAACTCTAGTGGAATTCTCAAAAGTCACCCGCCGAGGTAGTGGAATACTTTTCCTAGTCGTGACTCTAATCCTTAGACCATGAAAGGTTTGAGGTGGAATATCGGGCACTGGTTTCGATGGGGCCAATATGGATGCAGGTAGTGGAGCAGGTGTCTCGCTAGTTGCTGTGTCCTCAATCATAAGGGTGTACCTCTTCATTGATGAATGAGCTCCTTCTGGATCGACAAACTACATAACCGGATTTGTCTGCCGAATATTCACTAGGAGCAGATGATGCCATAGTGATCTGCAATATTAACAATCTTAATTACAAAATGTATCATCTATAAATGCTTAGTGTTATAACCAAAAGCTTCTAAGCAAGGTTAAGGATGGCACTCAAGCTAGAGTCTCTGGATGGCCAAAGTCTCTGGTTGCATTACCAGAGCCTCTGGTTGCATTACCAGACTTAGAAAATTTTTGGGTTCTAGTTCATCGGTCCTCTGGTTCCACATACATACTTAGCAAACCAATGGATTTATATTTCATCAGCCGTTGGTTCAACATCCACACTTAGAAAAATAATGGATTTTTCGTCCATTGATCCTCTGGTTCCACATACATACTTAGCAAATCAATGGAATTCTATTTCATCGGCCACTGGTTCAACATCCACACTTAGAAAAATAATGGATTTCTCGTCCATCGGTCCTCTGGTTCCACATAATCAGTGCTTCTGGTTCAACATGAACA
>NW_020202922.1:20096-26386 GCF_001531365.2 Cynara cardunculus var. scolymus
ACAAAACATTACAATGCATAAATCATTTACTTGCAAACTTATACATAAACTTTTGCACATAATAAATGTAAATCTACCACGATGTTTAAAAACTTGAGACGCTACTAAGTCTTTCCTGACCAATGTGCCCCATTATTTTACGAACGACCATAAGTAGCCCGTACACTCACTTAGGTCCCACGGTTCGTAGTTGTACTAATTCAATGGTGGTCCAAATTCCACATGATTAGACTAATAAAAACATACGTAATGTGCACCCCTTTCTAGGTGGGACTGTCAACACAATAGCGGCTATCCACAATTACCACGGCTCGGGGACATGCCTGAGTTAACAAGTAGTGTTTACGGACGGGGACTTTATTTGGAAACATACTCTCAAGTACATCAATTTAACATTTATATCATAGTGCAAAACCATCAATATCTCATGACATAAACAAATCTTGACTAAAGAGTTCTTTAGTCCAACAGTTTTAAACAAATCTTGACTAAATAGTTCTTTAGTCCAACAGTTTAACAAATAAACAATATAGTTTGCATAACTTCATGCTTTTCCACCAGTTTAAATAAACAAAAACCATTAAAAGTGGGGCCGTGAATACTTACAAGTTTGCTGATGAATATCCAAGAACTTTACGACGTTTGAAGCACTAAACGTCCGCCCTAACCTTCCTAAACAGTCCAACATCCAGAAATTAGATCACCTATGGGTTCTCCATAAAGATTAAGTTAAGTATGTCTTATGTAATGCCATTGAGTTTTCATGATTTAACGTTGATACTTATGCCATTTGCTCTTTGAAATAGACCAGAAATATATATTTCAAAATCAAAGTCCTTTGCACGTAAACCTGCCATTTGGACATAATGTAAATTTTGTTTCTAGAATTTTTGGTCTCACAAATTACTATCAAAAGGAACCTTCCAAATGTCATTTTGTGTCCAAATTTTTATATCAACAATAATAATGAGTTAAATAGATTTTTCCCAAATATCAAGAATTTTGGACGGGTTTAAGGGACTCATTAATACCCTACAACTTTGAGTGACACAGTCCCCAAGACAGATTGCCCACTCTTAGAGTGATGGTCATTTAAGGGGTCTAAACTCATCATTTTTAAGTTATTTTAACTTCATTTTAAAGCTAACACATAACGCTAACTTCCAGAAAAAGAATCACCCATTTTCATTGAGTTTTGAAGAAGATATGACCGATTTAAGATGCTTGCAAGATTCTGTCAGCAATGCTCTTTTTGCACCATAATCTTGTATCAAGAACTTCAAGGCTCAAAACTTAATATTTTTGAATGAGACCAGTTGCATTAGAAAGATGAACGTTTTAAAAGAAAAATCAGAACGTTTGGACTTTTATTTTGAAAGATACAGTCGACACAAGTGCTAACAGAAACTGTCAGTTTTCAAAATATATCTTTTTATGATTAACTTCCACATGCAATGAGGTTTCATTCTACTTTCATTGAGTTCAAAGTTCGTGGATCATAGATTATCATCATTTTGAAGACATTTTCATGTCTTTGATGTATAATCTCCCCTTTTGAAATCTCCAAAAAATTTAATTACAAAGCCGAGAAGCAGGTGTAGAAAATGAGAATCTTTGTTATTATATAAAGGTAAGATAACTAGTCTATTACCTTTTGTTTGAAATCTTTTATATTCTTCAAGATTGACAGATTTTTAATGATGCTTGAAGATGAAATCGGCTGGGGAGGTATGGTTAGAGAGAGAGAGGTTAGGGAGAGGAAAAGTTTATGCAAAATAAGGATGAAAAATGAGAGTTTCCAAAGAATGTGGGGTATTTATATGTGGGTTTTAAATGTGAATAAAAGGGCCGGCCTCTTAAGGCCCAAGTCTATAAAAAAAATTAATTTTCTTTTAAACAAAATAAATCCCATTTAAATTATAACAAAAGACAATTTGTCAAATATTGATAAAAATATCATTATTAAATCAAAGTTCCACATTTTTGGGAAAATTATTTGGACATTCAAATGAGACTTTTATATTTTAATTTGGACTTATAATATCAACTTTATTATATTTGGAGCATTTTTAATATATTTGGCATTACATAAGTTAACTTTATTAGTTACCCGTCGAAACAAGGTTTTCTGAACTATATTTTGGGACCAAAGCCAGATGAATTCTAATCAACATGACTAGATCATAATAAAATATAATTCAAAATATAGAAACCCTATAAAGGTGCTAACCTGACGCTCCAAAGATGATGGATGTCACATGTCTCAAGCGAATTCGGTCAATATGGAAAGCTGACTTGAGTGTATTTGGTCACATGATGAGCGATTTTGTACACAGTGTGAGCGATTTATTCTTAGTCTCTCTTATAGCTTGAGCGATGCTTAGATTCTTGTGAACGATTTATCTCACCTTTTGACCGTATTCGGACATCATGTCAGCGATTTAATCAGCATAGTTAGCAGATAGAGGGTGTGGGTTGAATAGTTAGAACAACCTGTTTTGAACTAATAAGAGTGAGCGATTTAAGGATGTTAGATGTGAGTGATGTGTATTAAGTGAATTTCTTGACCGGATAAGAAAGAGTGAGTTGACCTTCTTCATGCAATAAGCGAGTTAAAAAAATTTGAGCGGTTTATCTAGCAGCTTGAACGATTTAGCTTAGGCTTTGACCTTAGGCTTAAGCGATTTATTCATTGCCTTAGGCGAATTAGGTACTTATTTGGGCGATTTAGGTTAAGTATTCAGCAAGTTAGGCTTAGTCTTGAGCGAGTTCGACTTAAACCTTGTGTTGAGAGATTTACTTGATGTGTTTTCATTCTTGAGTGATTTAGTCTGGTCTTGAGAGGACTTTACTGAATTTAGAAACTGCTTTGATTCGGACGATAGTGTGAATTTTTGAACAATTTTGATTGGACATTGATATTTTTGCATACTAATCTTGCTTGATTTTTATTATTGCATGTGCATGATTTTGCATGAATTGTTGTTGATATTGGTTCATACTCTCTTGTTACTTGTTTGTCAATTCTAGTATTGAAAGATTGCTTGTGATTGTATAAAGATTTAAATTTGTATTTCTTTAATCATTTTTCTTAAACTGCATAGATCCTATATTTGATCAATTTTTTTAAATGGCAGATTTACTTCAGAAAGAGAATAAGGAGTTGAACGAGAGAATGACAGAGATGGACTAGAGCCTACAGAGTTATAAGGAGAAATATCTTAATATGTTCTACGAGAATCATGATAATGTGGAATTTATTGCGAATCTTCAAAAAGATCACAAAGTAGCATTGGAAAAAGTTGAGAATGATTTCATGAATAAAATTAATAAACATGAGAAAACTCTGGGTTTAGTGAGGAAAGACTATGATGATGATTTGAGAACTTGGAGTAAAGCTAATAAAGACATGTTCAATAAATTTCAAGAGCTACAAACTGAAAGAAACTCTTTCGGGAAAAATAGTAAAGAGTCAGAGATCTTAACTGATAAATCTGAAAGTGACATGGTTGAGCTAAGAAAGCTTCTGAATCTAGAGAAAGAAAAGGTTTTAGAAATGGAAAAGAATTTTAATGCTGAAAGGAATGAATTTGAGAGAAGAGGAGATTTATTGAATTTGAAAGAAAATTCGGTGCTGAACGCATATTTTTTTAACATAAGATAAACTCTCTTGAACTGAATGCTAAAATGTTGTTAAAGCACATCTCGGATTTTGAGCAGCTGATCATCTTGGAACGGGCCAAGAATGATAAAGAAAAGAAAGACATCTCAGAAAACTATCAGAGTCAATTACAGAAATTATCTGAAAGCATTGATCTAAAGCAGAAGGCTTTAGACGAAGAGAAGAAGCAAATTTCCCTTGAGAAAAGAAATACTTCAAAGAAGTATACAACAATTGCTAAAGAGATTGCAAATAAGAAAAAATGGCTTGACATCGCTTCAGAGAATGATAAGAGTAGCTCAGATGAAGAGAAACGAGAGTTAATAAATCAGAAGAGAAAGTTTGAAATGCTTTAGAAGGAGTTAAAAGGTAAACTCCTAGACACTACAAGCAAATTGTCTGATCTAAAGACAGACCTTGAAACTGAGATGAAGATGAGAACCGAACTTAAAATTAAATTTGATTTAGTTACTGGTGAAAGAGACCAGCTTTTACAAAAAGTTAAAGACTTTTCGTGTGCACAAAGCTTAATTGTTTCTCCATCACAATGTTAAACTAGCTTTTATGACTGTCTGAAATCAAACAGTTATTCTAGCAGCCCTAAATCTACTGTTTTTAAGAAATATTCTCGTTCTTCTAGTCAGTATTATCAAGGGTACGTCATTGGATCACCCAATTATTCTTCTAAGATTAAAAGCATTTGGGTTAGTAAATCTGAAACTGTTTCAACTCATACTTCTGTTGCTTCTAATAATCTTCCTTGTTTTGTGAGATCCAATTTTGACATGATAAATCTTAGCAAGAAAAGGATCATGTGCTCCACATGTAAATCAACAGATTTTGTGAATAAGAAGATATATAACAGATGGAGTTCAGACAACAAATATCAAAAAGTTTGGAAATGTAAGAACAGGTATGTTCGCAATAACTGGTATGGATCATATTATATTTCTGATCATCTTGTTCAAAGTGCTAAAAAGAATATATCTAATAAAAATAGATGGTTTAGAAGTTATAATGTACCCCAACCCGATACTAACAAAATAGGACCCAAGTTCGTTTGGGTACCATAATCTACTTAATCTGGTTTTGCAGGTGTGTCAAGTTTGTGCTGATCAGAATATCATTTCAATGATACACCAATGCAGGGGGAGTCGTAATCTATTCCAAACAAGGCTTCTAAACAATTCAGTTCAGGACTCGTGCTTTACCGAGTGTGGCTTCTAAACACACAATTTAGGACCCGTGCTAAACATGTTTTCATTTTTTATTTTTTTCAGCGGAATCGAAATATTTCATAAATCTACTTTCTAGGGGGAGTTTCTAGAAAGTTCAATAAATATTTTTTGGAAAATAATTTTTTGTTGGGAAACGAGTACATTTTCTTAACATGTATTTCCTGATATTTTACTTGTGTAATTTCTCGTCGTACATAACTGTTATAACCGGGTTTCAGATAACCTGGGCAAGGTAAATTTTTACGTCATTATTTGATAAATTATATGATGGTATGTGTGAATGTGGCAACAATACATGATGCATGAAATAAGTACATACATGTTTGGATAAAATGAATATTTTATTGAGAAAGTGGTACTTTAGTAATGAAGCAAATAGGTTTTTAAAATAGTAAAATCCACAACGTCATATCCAATTTTATATTATTAAAATCCTCCACCGCCTAGGTGCGAATATTTAAAGAAAATTTTGGATAAGGTTATCCTTATCACTGTCATTTTTGTTAGAAAAGAACCTGTGTGCGAGATAAGGTGTTCTTCAAGAATTGTTGCTTCAAAAGTACTTGAAGATTCTGTCTTAGAGTAAAGCTTTTGCTTGTGATTATCATCAAGAAATCTGTTTGATAAGGTGAGTGGTTTTGAAACTAAATTCCTCATATATTCGTGTATCAACTGTTGAGTTTTGATATTGGTCTTGAGGTTAAGATGATAAATTATCTTTAACATTTTTTATGATGTTACTATTTTGGTATCTGTTTCTGGATAAATATGAAAAAAGTTGTGTTCTTCAACAACCTTTGAGAAGTTGCTGTTTGAATCTATTTTTGGGGACTGTTTTGGAAAGAATTAAACAGTATCTGGGTTTTTAAACAGTTTGAAAGAGTTTTACAGAAAAACAGAGTTTTACAGAAAAACAGAGTTTTAACTGTTTTGGGAGAACAGGTTGTTCTTGAGAATAGAAGGTTTTGAGTATAAACCTATGTTGAAACCTGGATTGGTTTGGGAAATTATGAACAGGTTCACTCTAACATATATGACTGAGGTCTGTCTTTGGATGAACTACTTCATATGAATTGTTAGCTCTCATTCCTTGAATGTAAAAGTATAGAAAAAGTAAAACAGCAAGTACTGACAGAAGCTGATCTGTCACAAAAGACAACAGAGGACAATCAACAGAAGAAGCTCAATCATACAAGTTTCTAGTGACAGAACCTCTGTCATCCATCACAGAGGTTCTGGAAGATTTCCTCTGCGCTCTACAAAGTTTCATCCAGCAGAGCCTCTGTGAAGTCTCACAGAGGATCTGCAGAAATGTCTTCTGTGTAGATTATCTTAAGCACGTTTTACTTAGGTTTATTAGCTGCACGTGACTTTCGCGTGACCTTGTCTGT
>NW_020202923.1:0-2519 GCF_001531365.2 Cynara cardunculus var. scolymus
AAAGAAAGGGTCTTCATCAAGTACAGAGACTCCAGAGCCATTCGATGAAGAAAAGCATGCTGGTGAAGACCCTGAGATCATAAAAGCTTTAAAGATATCCTTGGCAGAGGCTCAGGCAAAGAAGCGCAAAGTACCCATGCATTACAGAGAAGGTGAGGCCACATCTTCTGTATTCCCACAAGTCCAAGTCCACCAGTCCAACAGCAGAGAACGTCCACGGGTACGTTTGACGCTCTGCAAGGAATGATCAAGCCAATCCTTGCAGAGGGGTCTACCCATATTCCAATCCTAGAAGAAGAGGAAGAGAAACCCAGGATGCCAACAGAGACAGCCACGGTAGGACGGGTCTTTGAGAGTTTTGAGTCAATGAGCAAAATTCCAATTTACAAACCTCGCACAGAGCCCGTCACTACTCCAGAAGAGGTTTTAATATGGAAGTACTCTGTAGCCGACAAAGAACCCCCGTATGACCCAGAACTTACAGGAATACCTTCACCAATCGCCAAGTACCACTTCACAAGGCTCACCAGGACCAGAGAGCAGGTCTTCTCAGAGTACGCAATTACAAGTCTCAAGACAATTACTCCAAGAACTCTGATGAGGAAGCAAGTGCTTTACGCACAATATGTGGTAAGGAGAGAAGATGGAAATTTTTATACCTTCACCGACGCAGATCTACACAACCTCTGTGTGTTCGACCTCATCTATATGTACAAGATCTTAAATGTCTACATGGAGAAGAGGTCAACCTATTCTTTTCCCTCGAAAGGCTGGTACAGGTTATGCGCGGCCAAGTAAAGTTCTACAGCTAGAAGGATTTTGAAATAGCAATAAGGTTTATGCAGAAGGATCTACGAATTTCTCCTCCACAGAGCCGGCCTAACTGGATCCACAGGCGTCATCCCAACACCGTTATACACAGACCCTTGTTTGGATTTGTGTTTTTGGACAGAGATGAGATCCTGCAATTCTATGATCCAACAGAAGCTCCTCGTTATTCAACAGAGACGCTGGAGTGGATCTTTAAGTGTGCGATGAAAGAGGTGGAAAGAGGTCATCTAAGGGMGGCAGAAGTAGCAAGCATCCTGGAGTCGATCAAAGTGCAAATAAACTTCAGAGAATGGGTCTTCACTATCTATAGGCTGATCAAGACAGATTTTCTTTATGCGGCAGATGACTTCCCAGAATCTGCAGTTTAATTTTACTCCTCTGTAAAACAATTTTGACATTTTTGTAATTCTTCTTTCCAGTCCTTGTAATTCATTTCAGAGGCTGATGTTTTATCACCTCTTGTAATTTCCCTTTCAATTAAGTCATGAACTTGCAACTAGTGTTTAAATTTACTTTTTCATACTTAGGGGGAGATTGTTAGCTCTCATTCCTTGAATGTAAAAGTATAGAAAAAGTAAAACAGCAAGTATTGACAGAAGTTGATCTATCACAGAAGACCACAGAGGACAATCAACAGAAGAAGCTCAATCGTACAAGATTCAAGTGACAGAACCTCTGTCATCCATCACAGAGGTTCTGGAAACTTGTCCCCTGCAAAGACCATGCAACAAGTCAAAGACGACAGAACCTCTTTCGTGTCTCACAGAGGTTCTGAAATATTTTCTCTGCGTGCTACAAAGTTTCATCCAGCAGAGCCTCTGTGTTGTCTCACAGAGGATCTGCAGAAATGTCTTCTGCGTAGATTATCTTTAGCTTGTTTTACTTAGGTTTATTAGCTGCTCCTGACTTTCACTTGATCTTGTTTGTAATCTGTTTTAGATGAACGGCTTAGATTTAATTGCTTTAGGTCGTGTCAGGAAACGGTTACTTGCCTGTATAAATAGCAGCGTAGGCCTTTGTATTTCGTGTGCTTCCAGAATTGTAATTGTCAATATTTTCAATCAATTGAAAATCATTTGAAGCTTTTCTCTTCGTGTTATTCAAGTGTTCTTCATCTTGTTCATACCAATTGCTGCTTGTTTGATTATAATACTTTCCGCTGCTTACTCACTGTCAATCCAATCAATCAAGTAAGTATTCAGTACCAAGAACTGAGTTATATGATCCTAACACTACCACCCTTGTTATGCCATAAAAATGACGAATTCTCTTCTGACTTAGGCTTAGAAGATGCCGCCAAGGAGAGAAAATCCCGAGATTGCACGACTTGTGTCAGAACAACTTCTGGCAACACTCCCCAACATAGTCAGTCAAGTGGCTGCTGGCATGAATGCAAACCAACGAAATAATCCAGAGCCGAGGGCGGCTAGGGAATGCACTTATAAATCTTTTAGATCTTGCAACCCGAAAGAATTCAATGGAACGGAAGGAGCAGTAGGTTAATTATCATGGCTCGAAAGCATGGAGTCTGTTCTTCACATTAGTAAATGTACTGAAGGAAATAAAGTAGAATATGCGGCGTGTCTGTTGCAAGGAAGGGCACTTACCTCGTGGAATACATTAGTGCAAACAAGAGGCCGAGAAGCGGCTAACCAGCTTTCTTGGGAAGAATTTAAGAAATTGCTAAA
>NW_020202923.1:4919-7563 GCF_001531365.2 Cynara cardunculus var. scolymus
CAAGAAGAGGCGTTGAAATCAGAGAATCTGAAGAACGAAACCCTGCACCACTTAGAAAAGGAATTCGAAATTCAAGAAAATGGGGTGCGTTACTTCAGAAATAGAGTTTGGATACCAAGGAACGACAGTCTCCGGTCAACAATCCTGGAGGAAGCACATCGCTCTAGATACTATATTCACCCAGGATCCGATAAGATATACAAAGGGCTAAGAGACTATTACTGGTGGCCAGGAATGAAAAAGAACGTTGTCTTGTACGTAAGTCGATGTTTAACCTGCGCAAGGCTAAAAGTTGAACATCAGAAACCATCTGGTCTTCTTCAGCAACCAGAGATTCCCCAATGGAAGTGGGATCAGATATCCATGGATTTTGTTACAAAATTACCTAGAACCAGGAGAGGATATGACTCAATATGGGTCATAGTGGATCGACTTACGAAATCCACACACTTTTTACCTATTCGAGAAGACTTTAGTACAGAAAGGCTTGCGCAGTTATATATCAATGAAATCGTATCACGGTGTGGAGTACCTATTTCCATTATATCAGACATAGATAGTCGTTTTACTTCGCGATTATGGCAATCAGTTCAAAAGGCACTAGGCATAGGCTGGACTTGAGCACTTCCTATCATCCTCAGACGGATGGGCAAACGGAAAGGACAATCCAAACGCTAGAGGATATGTTATGAGTCTGTGTAATAGACTTTGGGGGCAGTTGGGATACTCATCTGCCATTGGTTAAGTTCTCCTACATCAATGGATATCACACCAATATCCAGTGTGCAACATATGAAGCCTTATATGGGCGTAAGTGTAGATCCCCACTCAGCTGTTTGGAAATAGGTGAGAGACAGCTAACTAGGCCTGACATTATCCAGGAGGCAACCAACAAAATCTGAATCATCCAAGAAAGGCTTAAAGCTGCAAGAGTTCGTCAGAAGAGCTACGCTGATAACTGAAGGAAACCATTGGAATTTCAAGTGGGTGATAAAGTCCTTTTAAAGGTATCTCCCGGGAAAGGGATTGTATGCTTCGGAAAGAAAGGAAAGCTTAGCCCAAGGTATGTTGGTCCATTTGAAATACTTGAAAGAGTAGGACCGGTTGCATACAAACTAAGTTTACCCCCAGAGCTGAGTGCCATCCATGATACATTTCATGTATCAAACCTTAAGAGGTGTTTAACCGACGAAACATTAGTTCTACCTCTGGAAGACATTCAAATTAATGAACAGTTACGTTTCATTGAATAACCGATTGAAATCCTCGACCATAAAGACAAGCAATTGAGGCGTGGCAAGATCCCAATTGTAAAAGTGCGTTGGACTTCGAGGCATGGACCAGAGTCACGTGGGAAAGAGAAGATTTCATGAAAAACAAATATCCCCATTTGTTCGCAAGCAAGTCATGATCTATGGTTGACGAATAAATTTCGGGACGAAATTTTTCTGACATGGGGAGACTGTGACACTCTGTCATTTCGGAGTTTCAGGTTAGCATTTTATTATAGATCCTATATTTAGAAATTATATTTCTATAGGATC
Source organism: Cynara cardunculus var. scolymus (assembly GCF_001531365.2). Classification (NCBI taxonomy): domain Eukaryota; kingdom Viridiplantae; phylum Streptophyta; class Magnoliopsida; order Asterales; family Asteraceae; genus Cynara; species Cynara cardunculus. The sequence continues at coordinate 6,464 of NW_020202923.1, forward strand.
TGGTCTCAGCGATTGGAATTCTTCTAGCTTAGCTCCCAAGTTTTATTCGGTAGATCACGCTTCATTGGGAGATCAGATACAGTTAACTCGTGTAATGCCAAATATTTTAGGAATGCTTTTAATAAAATAAAGTTGATATTATAAACTCTTAAGTTAAAATACAAAAGTCCCATTTGAGTGTCCACTTGATTAAAAAAATGGAGTTTTGGATTTAATAATGCTATTTTATTAATGTTGGGCAAATTATATAGTGAGTTTATTTGTATTAAAAAAATAAAAGTCTTGTTTGGGTTTGGGCCTTTAGAGGCCAGCCCATTTCATTTCCTTAAAAATCCTCATATAAATACCCCTCATCCTTTGAAAACTCTCATTTCCATGCATTGCCAACTTAAAAACTCTTCATCTCTCTTTAAGAGCAAACACTCTCCAGCCGATTCCATCTTCAAGCAAGAAATTCTCTCAATCTTGAAGATTCTTCAAGATTATAAAAAGGTATGATATTAGTTATTTAAATTTTGTAAAACATCATCATAAGTTTGCATCTTCCTTCTTCCACATCATGATCTTATAGTTAAAAATTTTCTGAAGAACTAAAGAGGGGAGATTATTCATCATAGACATGAAAATATCTTCAAAAAGGATAATAATCTATGATCCATGTTCTTTGAACTCCAAAGTGGAAAGAAAAACTCTTTGCATGTGAAGATTGAGCATGTAAAATTTAGTTTTGAAGTAATAAATCTTGCATGCATCTTTAATCTATCCTATCTTTATCGAAAACTCAAAGGAATCGAGAAAGATTCTTCCCTGGAGATTTAAATTTATTATTTTTCGCTTGAAAATGGTGTTAAAACTTGGAAAATGATGAGTTCGACCCCAAATGACTGCCACTCGGTGAGCGTGCAATCAGTTTCGGGGGCTGTGTAACTCAAGGTTGAAGAGTAATGATGAGGAATATAAAACCCACTCAAACTTCTTAGTATTTGGAAATAGTTGGATGAGCTCATTAATTTTTAATGATGTGACAAGTTGGGCATAAAATGACTTTTGGAAGGTTCCTATTTTTAGAGTCTTGTGAACCCCAAAAATACTTGGAACAG
>NW_020202923.1:8648-12801 GCF_001531365.2 Cynara cardunculus var. scolymus
TTTATTGTTGTTGTGACTCGCTTGCCTGTTACATCTCGTGTTTCCGCTTTAGCGGGGTGTGACATGCAAAACGAGAGTATTCAATAGATCTTTCGGTATACTCCCGAACTGTTCCATTTCCCTGTTCCAACTTTAGAAATCCTCCTCCATTTGTCTAACAGCAGTTTTAGGACAAAACTGATTCTTGAATCGGTCCACAAATTCTTCCCAAGACAACGACTGTAAAACATCTGTTCTGGCCGATGATTCAATTTCCCACCAAAACAAAGCATTTGATTTTAATACAGAAACGACAAATCGAACTTTATCTGTTTCTGGACACCGAATGGTGTTGAACACAGATTTCATTTCCTTGATCCAGCACACGGCTTTCACTGGATCTCTTCCTTCAGAAAATGTTGGTGGCTTACATGCCAAAAATATTTTAATAATCTCCTTCTTTGTTATGAGTAACCGGTACCGAATGATGAACTTCTACTCTTTCTGTTTCTACCTTGGCTGGTGTCCCCATGATAGAAGTCAGAGTTTATTGCAACTTCTCCATTTCTTCAGCCAACATGTCCCTGGTTACATATTCAGGATGTGGCACCGATCTCTCCTGGGCATTCCCAGAATAGGACTCTTCGGGTTCAGAATGAATTCCAGTTTGACCCCTTCCTTGAGACTGGCTTCTTCCTCTGCCTCGTCCCCTTTATTTTCTTCGACCGCTGATTCCAGATGTGCCAGTCGGAAGATTAACAGGTGACTCTTCCCTTCCTTCAGACTCTAGACAAGCCGTTCTTTTAGATCTTCTAGTTCGGCTAGACATCTGCAGATTTTAATGTTAATAATCACGTACTCACATTCACAAATATAATGAAGTATTTAATTTCAAATGTGTACATGTAAATTCATAATTACACTGGCCAGATGTAATTAAAATTTACCTTACATACTGTTCTTTCAACTCATTATATTTATTTCCAATGGTACTAACTATGCTTGGGACTCTTAACATGCAATAAAACAGTTTAAGTTTAGGTATCATGTTGTTGGACACCTAAATCTCTTAAGCTCAGGCTCTGATACCACTTTCTGTAACACCCCGTACCACACATTGCATGTTACACATACTTCATACGGAAGAAATATATGTTTATGTACCATTCAGATCCCTTAGTACAAAAAATTACCATACAGAATACATGTCCCAAAAATTCAAAATACATTTCTTGCACTAAACAACGTTCATCAATCAAAACTATACATCATAGACAACTCTTCATGTAGATATGCATATAGGAAAATATCATATTTTCCCTTTTCCTTTACCGTTCGTACCTCCTGCAATATATATTTAAAATCACAAAACGAGGGTTAGACCGAAAGGTCTAGTGAGTTACCCTATTTATGTTATTACAGGGTGAAAATCATCAAAACTTTAAGTAAAACAACTTTATATATATATATATATATATATATCAAATATAAGAAAAAGTAAGAACCTCATATCGATACTTTTCAAACCAATGATCTTTGCTTGTAAGCATTATATCAATCTCAACAGATATATACTAATCAAATTATCATAATGCCACTTTTAAACCTTTCAAATCAAATAAGGTTTATTCAAAGTTTCAGGCCAAACCTGTTATATTCTCCTCAATAACATCCAGACTATGATTTCCAATAAGAACCCTGATCCTAAATCTTTAAGTCACAAAGAAATAAAGATTTCTGATCATGGTAACCTTAAAGGATATAATAGTAAGAGTTATATCACATAACACACATACAAATGCCACCCTTATATCCAAAGGTACACCTCTCCTTTATATGTCACCCTTATCCCATGGCACACCTCTCCTTGATATGCCACCATTATCCCATGGTACACCACACCTTGATATGCCACCCTTATTTCTTCATTAAAATATTTCACCAAAACAATTCAAATTAGAACAGACCGCAACCATAAATAGAATATCATTAGTTCAAAATCATTCTTTATCAAAATTCCCATTTTTATACAAGAATACTAAAAATGACCAATACATAAGTCAAAGCACAAATCCGGTCAACACAAACTTGGCCGATTTACTAATCYGGACAGCTTGTCTCAAAGCTTTGTCCGATTTAACACTTAAGAGAATTCCAACATTTTTGTTCGGATAACAAATCCGGACAACACATGGTCGTATTCATACTTCTCCATTCAAAACATAAACTCAATATTTATAAATCACTTAATACTTGTCCGGTTTAAGGCTAAACCGCTTAAGCCTTAACCGGTTTAAGGCTTAAATCGCCCAACCCTTGTCCGATTTATGGCTAAACCGTATGATTCTTGGCCGGTTTAAGCCTATTCCGGAYAACACTTCAAAGTTTAACTTTTAATYAAAAACAAAGTTCCTACTATCAGATATACAACTATGGAAAGTTAAAAAAAAACCAGTATAAACCACTCACCTTAAAAAGCCTTTTGAAAACAGCCTTCTTGTAATGCAAAATAAGAAAAATCCGGGCAAGCACTTTTCACCAAAACCTATTCATGTTATTGTAGGGTGATAATCACCAAAACCTTGTACAAAATAACTTCTTCATATATATATATATATATATATAATTATATGAACAAATAGGAACATATTACAAGCACCTTTCCACTTTTCAAGCCAAACACTCAGCTATTCAGATAACATACTGCAAACCTTTATAGGTTTGAACTAACCAGRTTTCATATAATGCCACCTTCAAACCTTTTTCATTCAATAAGGTTTATTTAAAGTTTCAGGCCAAACCTTTATTTTCTCCTCTATAACCTTCAGACTATGATTTCCAATAAAAACCTTGATCCTAAATCTTTAAATCCCAAAGAAATAAAGATTCCAGACGATAGTAATTTTAAAGGATATAATAGTAAGAGTTATATCATATAACACACACATACAATTGCTACCCTTATATCCAAATGTACACCTCTCCTTGATATGCCACCCTTATCCCATGGTACACCTCTCCTTGATATGCCACCTTTATCCCATGGTACACCTCTCCTTGATATGCCACCCTTACTTCCTCATCAAAACATTTCACAAAAACAATTCCAAATAGACCGCAGTCAATGGAATTATTATCAGTTCAAAATTATCTTTATCAATATTCTCATTTTATGATAAAATAACAATTTTTTTTATCAACCACGCACAAGGCATAATTCAAATCCGGTCAACATAGGCTTGGCCGGACTTCATTCCCGGTCAAGTCTTGGCCGGTTTACTAAATCCGGACAACATATCGCCTAAGACTTGTCCGATTTAACATGAAACCTTGTCCGGATAACAAATCCCGACAGCACTTTTCACCATCACCCGATTTAATTAAACCATTCACCATTTAGTCGTATTCCTACTTCTCCGTTCAAAATATTTAACTCATTTTTCATAAAATCACTCCAGTATTGTGCGGTTTAAGACTAAATCGCTTGACTCTTGATCGATTTATGTTTATCCGGATCACTTCACCAAACGATTTATCTATAATCCGCTCAACTCTTATCCGGTTTAAGGCTTAAATCGCCCAAGCCCTGTCCGATTTAGGACTAAACCGCTCGACTCTTGGCCGGTTTAAGTCTAATCTGAACAATACCTCAAATGTTTCTGAATTCAAAATAAAATGAAAGTTTACATAATCTAGAAGAAGAAGAAGAGGAAGAAGAAGAAGAAGGGGAAGAAGAAGAGGAAGAAGAAGAGGAAGAAGAAGAAGAGGAAGAAGAAGAGGAAGAAGACGAAGAGGAAGAAGAAGAGGAGGAAGAAGAAGAGGAGGAAGAAGAAGAGGAGGAAGAAGAAGACGAGGAAGAAGAGGAAGAAGAAGAGGACGAAGAAGACAAAGAAGTCGAAGAAGAGGAAGAAGACGAAGAAGATGACGAAGAACACGAAGAAGAAGACGAAGAAGACGAAGAAGACGAAGAAAAAGACGAAGAAGACGAAGAAGACGAAGAAGACGACGAAGAAGACGAAGAAGACGAAGAAGAAGAAGAAGAAGAAGAAGAAGAAGAAGAAGAAGAAGAGGAAGAAGAGGAAGAAGAATAAGAAGACGAAGAAGAAGAAGACGAAGAAAAAGAAGACGAAGAAGAAGAAGACGAAGAAGAAGAAGAAGAAGAAGAAGAAGAAGA
>NW_020202923.1:12946-26040 GCF_001531365.2 Cynara cardunculus var. scolymus
AGAAGAAGAAGACGAAGAAGAAGAAGAAGAAGAAGAAGAAGAAGAAGAAGAAGAAGAAGAAGAAGAAGAAGAAGAAGAAGAAGAAGAAGAAGAAGTATCAGAGGTAGCATGAGAAGAAGTAGCTGAGGTAGCAGGAGAAGAAGAAGCAGAGGTAGTAGGAGAAGAAGCAGAAGGAGAAGAAGGAGAAGAAGAAGGATAAGAAGAAGGGGAAGAAGAAGGAGAAGAAGAAGGGGAAGAAGAAGGAGAAGAAGATGGGGAAGAAGAAGGAGAAGAAGACGGGGAAGAAGACGGAGAAGAAGAAGGAGAAGAAGAAGAAGAAGAAGAAGAAGAAGAAGAAGAAGCAGAAGCAGAAAAAGAATCAGAGGTAGCAGAAGAAGAAGCAGATGTAGCAGAAGAAGAAGCAGAAGAGGAAGAAGAAGCAGAAGAGGAAGAAGAAGACGAAGACGAAAAAGAAGACGAAGATGACGAAGAAGACGAAGACGACGAAGAAGAAGAAGAAGAAGAAGAAGAAGAAGAAGAAGAGGAAGAAGGAGAAGGAGAAGGAGAAAGAGAAGGAGAAGGAGAATGGGAAGGCGAAGGAGAAGGAGAAGGAGATGGAGAAGGAGAAGGAGAAGGAGAAGGAGTAGGAGAAGGAGAAGGAGAAGATTGATTATGTGATTATATTTGGAAATTGTTGTTGTGTGAATTCATCTCCATATACATGAAAACAAGGTGAGTTTATGTTATCAACTTTATTTATTTGGTTTTTGAAATATTGAACCATATGGTTCTTATGTGGGAAGATGATAAAACAGTTCCTCGACAGTTGTGTGAGTTTGATGGTAAATCTGGTATAGAACTGTAAGGTTTTATATATGAGTTTCTATTTTGAAACGGTTTTGGTTGCCACTTTTGGTAAAAAAAAAAGGTGGTTTTGATCATGATTATAATCATGATGTTTTATAATAAGGGTGGCATATCAAGGAGGTAGGTACATTTGTAACAAGGGTGGCATAAGCAGGAGTTGCAACAATTGTAACAAGAGTGGCATAATCAGGAGTTGCATGCATTGGTAATAAGGGTGGCATAATCTATTTTTGGAAATGATGATCTTTTGATCATGAATTTTGTTATCACATTCTGATAAGGTGATGATCTTGAGTTACGGTATTTGTGTGATAATAAGACGTGAGTCATCACATCTTATTGATGTGATAAGAAGAAGTGTTTGAGGACCAGAGGGGCTCTGGTTGGTCTTCATGTTAAAATAGAGGGCCTCTAGTTGTATTTGATTTCCAAGTTCTTTTCCAAACGTTTTAACTTATCTTGAACCAGAGGCTCTGCATTACTTCTATTTGTTCTTAAGTCCTTGGAAAAATGTGCGCTGGTTGATCTTCATGATTAACCAGAAGGCCTCTAGTTGCATTTAAAATCCATTTTCTTTCAAAGTATTTCATTATTTTTTTTGTTTCCAAAGCTCTTGTTAGGTGAATCAAAGGATCTAGACATCTGGAGGGCCTCTGGTTGGCCATGACTTGTGTTAAATTTTTCTTCAATATGGCTATGTTTCTAAGAGAATTTGTCTGGAACTTCTAGTTGATGAAGCAGAGGGGCTCTAGACATTCAGAGGACCTCTGGAAGGTCATATGTTTTGGTTGGCCTAGTTTTTTTTTATTAAGTCTTGCTTCTGGTTAGTCTTTAGTGGCCTTGCTTAAGTATGGCTTTGCTTTTGTTGGTAAACCAGAGGAACTCTGGACCTTAAGGAACCAAAGGGGCTCTAGGTGGTCTCGGACAGTGTGATGCAAGGAATTGAGGATCTTACACCAGTGTGATGAGAGGAATTTTATAAATTCCTATTTGAGTGCAATACTTGAGTTAAGTTTTATTGAAAGGTGGTATATATTTGCTTTAATTACAAATATGAGTTTTTGTTTTGGTGATTTTCACCTTGTAATTGCAAAAAGGGAAATTCTCACTAGACCTCAAGGTATAACCCTTATTTTGTGTTTTCAAAAATGTGTATTACAGGTCGAGCATTTCAAGGGATAAAGGAAAGGGGAAAATGTGATATTCTCTATGTGTTTACATGGAATATGAGAAGAATCTATTATCTACTGATTATGGAATACATGTTATATATGCAAGTTATGTACAAGATTTTTATGGAAAATATTGTTCGTAACTTTTGTAATGTCGCTTCTTGTTTGGAACCGAATGTGTAATATTGTATTTCTTATTATATGAAATACATGGTTATATGTAAATGTGGATCTTGGGGTGTTACAGTACCCTCAAAATAGATGGTGGAACTAGTTATAGTTGATTGCTTGTTGTAGCATCCCTACATCATTGTCTGCTGGAATTTGTGTTTATGTCTCACCGCAAGTCTTACATTCATGCTACCTTTATTTATTTTGTTATTTCAGTAGTGTTAACTCAGCAACCAATCAAAGTCTTCAAATTCATCATCTCAAATCATCTCTTTCATTAGACTTTTTAGACTTTTGATACAATCTTCGTGAACGATAAAATCAGTATTTTACCACTTTATTACTTGGAAAGATAATATTGGACCATATTGTATATTTTCTTTATGGTTCATTTCATTTGTATAAAGCTGTGTAAAACCACTTACCCGCTATATTCAAATGAATCACCTATTTATCACAACACAGTGAATATCACAATAGCGTAATCGAACAGGGGTCATATTCAAGGGTATCGCATATTTGTCATAGCACAGTCAATATCACAACAGAATAATCAAACAGGGGTTGTATTCAATACTCTATCACACAAATATCATAGGAATATCATAATAGAGTATGGTCGTAATGCCCCAAGCTCCACCTTTGCAAACAATCATGTATTTCATATAACAAGAAATACAACTTTACACATTTGGTCCCAAATATAGTAAGAGCTACATTATAAAAGTAGCTACCAAATTTCTCCTTCTAAAAATCTCTATACAAAACTTGTACTCATAAGCAGCATGGACGTACAAGTTATAGCGCATTATACCAAATATTCACATACAGGCAACCATGTAATCTCCTCATAAATTCCCTTTCCCTTAACATCTGGTTACTTGACCTGTAATGCATCATTTAGAACACCAAAAATGAGGGTTAGACCGAAAGGTCTAGTGAGTAAGTTCCCTTCTTGCCTGCTATTACAGGGTGAATAATCACCAAACACATTTATAAACTCATATTTGTAATAATAACAAGTATACAACCTTTTGATATAACAACCCTCTTTTGTCTCATTTAAAAGATGATACATTATCAATTTATAGCATCAATTAACCTAATAACTCATTTAACACATTCTGATATAATTCATCGCATCAAATAGATCGAAATGTAAATGAATTCAGTTATGATCTCAATGATAGAACTATCGTGGATGCACCGCCAACTATCATGGATCCCCCACCATCTATCGCGGTTAACCCGCCAATTATCGTGGATGCCCTGCAACTAATGCGGATGCACTGCCATCTATCGCAGTTAACCCGCCATCTATCGTGGTTATCCCGCCAACTCTTGCCAACTATCAGTTTAAACGATGAACAAACTCATAGATCAAAGCTTGGCCGATGAACTCCCTTATCTCCCAAGGTATGGGAGATGAGTCGCTCGTCTCCCATGCCATGGGTGACGAGCGCACCCTCATCTCCCAAAGCTTGGGAGATGAACACCCCCTTCTCGGACAAGGCTTGGGAGATGAGCACCCCCTCATCAGACAAGGCGTGGGAGGTGAACACCTCCTCATCTCCCAACGCTTGGGAGATGAGCACGCCTTAACGAACATAATTTTAGAATCCAAATACATCACATAATTTCATGTATCAAAGTAAATCACGTGTAACATAATAACCCGTACTTTACAAAAGCTTTGTAAAAATTCACCTCGTCCGATATTAACAGATATCTCATCGAACATTTTACCTGGATCTTTCTTTTTCTTTGAATGAAAACCACAAGAACCTCTCAAAAAACCTTTTCTTCTTTCTTTTCAAATTATTTATATATACCTTCTAAAAAGAGAAGGGTGAGGCGGTGCATGGGCATGCACCCAACCTCCTCCTCCCCCCCCCCCCCCCCNTTCTTTGAATGAAAACCACAAGAACCTCTCAAAAAACCTTTTCTTCTTTCTTTTCAAACTATTTATATATATCTTCTAAGGAGAGAAGGGTGAGGCCCCACATGAAAGCCTTACAAAACCAAGAAATCCAACCATGCCATTGGACCAAACCTTTCAAACCACAAGGAGATGACCACAACTTCACCTTTGGTCCCTCATCTTCCATCAATTAAAATATTTTACCCCTGAATTTTCCGTCGCTCTTTATTTCGAAACTCGATCAATAAATTTAAAACCGAACATTACTTATTCAATACTCTATCAGACAAATATCACAATTGAGTAATCAAACAGGGGTTGTATTTAAGTGTATCACATATTTATCACAACAGAATCGATATCACAATAGAATAATCAAACAAGGGTTGTATTAAATACTCTATCACACAAATATCACAATGGTATCACCATAGCTTCCTTCCAAAACCTTTGGAATCTTCCATACTCATTTGAAAAAGGAATTTGAAACTGATAATATCACAATATGATCGAATATATAGATATATAAGACGATGGAAACGTGATCGACGCGAACATATTCCAATTCTAAATAATGAGATTATTACAATTAATAATAATAATAATAATAATAATAATAATAATAATAATAATAAGAACAATAAAAATATCTAATTATATTACTACCCTTATTGATTTATTTTTACTTATTGTAAATTAAATTATTGGTTAAAAAGGGTTAGAGGCCCACAACTATTCTCGCATTTTTGTAAAAAAGAGGGGTTCACATGCATATAGGGGAAAGTTCTTTTGTTAACTCAATTTTAGTGTTAACTATGTTAACCTTGTGGACCAATAGAATTCATTATTTGTGGTAGGTTTGAATAAGGTATTGATTAAAGGATGGAGGACATAAGTGTAAATTATACATATACAAAGTTACATTTTGTATAATTAATGAGTGGTTACTATTTAATAGTCGCTTGATTGTTGGGATTATGATCACTTGTTCAAATTACACAATGTCTTATCATTAATAAAATTAATCTTCATCAATTTGTTAATCAAAGTGATTAATCACAAGCAAACATTTTTTTAAATGTGAATATTAATATACACAATGGGTAAATTGTTAATCCGAGTGAACAAATCACAAGTAAATATTTTTGAACATGATGTTAATTTCGTTTCTGGTGATATGAACGGTGTGGAGAAAAATATCACAAAATCATCGCTGAACATATTTCTATAAGTATAGAATGTTCATTATCTATTAATATATGAAAAGCTGGAACATCCAAGTGAATTTTTGTGAACATTGATAAAATATTAATGAACATAATCACATTGTTCATATATTAATGAACATATTCACGTTGTTCATAAATGAACCCATGTTCATATAAAGGGAGATGTCCAAGTGTATATTAATATTCATAATGACGAAGATTTTTTTTATTAATGACAATGGATTAATGTTCATATGAACATTAATGTCATTAATAAACCATTACTAATTATGATTTTTTTTTCCCAATAATACCTTTGTTCATATATGTTCATCTTAGATGATAATGTATTATATTATTATTTACTACAAAATTGTTATCATAAATGTCATCCATTGATTCACCAGATGAATGGTTGTGATGAGTTTACAAAGTTAACATTAAAAATTGAGTTAACAAAAGAACTTGCCCCTATATTCAAATGTTAACCAAGTCTATTGTGTTAACTTTGTTAACCATTTTCAACCAAAGGCAATCCATCTTATATATAGGTTCATATTCATCTTATAATTTCATGACAAGGGTAAATATGTAATTTTTTTTATGTAACTCCATTATCATTAATTGGGAGTTACAAAATCAAAAAATCTCATGATTTTTGTTAATTTATTATTTATCTTGTTTTTTTATAATATTGATTTTTCTATCTATAATGTTTTTGAATTTGTGATTGTTAGAGGAGACCCGGTAGTAAAGTTTTTGGTATCGTTCAAGCTTTTATGGATAAACCCATTGTTCATAATGAAGGAACTATTCTTCACCAGTGTTCATACTATGTTCATATGTACACTAGTTGCATATCTCAACATTGGCTCGCTCCTGAATGTGTTCATAATGAAGGAACTATTGTTCACAACTTGTTCATATTGTGTTTATATGTACACTATTTGCATATCTCAACATTAGCTCGCTCTTGAATGTGTTCATAATGATGGAACTATTGTTCACAAGTGTTCATATTGTATTCATATGTACACTATCTACATATCTCAATATTGGCTTGCTCCTGAATGTGTTCATAATGAAGGAACTATCATTCACAAGCTGTTCATATTGTGTTCATACCTGTTTTATTTCCTTTTGTGTAGCAGCTATTCTTATTATGTTTATATTGTGTTCATAAATGTTATGCAGTCCATATGCATATATATATATATATGTCAATTTTTGTTCATATTTGACACAATGGTTCATATATATATATATATATAGATGTGTTCATATGGTTCTTACATTTAATCCTATGGGAGGAAGCACGTGGTTTCATATGTTTTGCATCCCGGCTTGTAAATAACTATTTTCTTGAAAAAGTCAAGCCTGGAGTACTTCTCCAGAGTTGAAGTCAAGGTTATTCAAAATCACACGTCTGAATGATCCCATAAACATAGGTTTCTGCGGTGTAGCTGCAGAGCCTCTGTGTCGGTCTGCATAAAGCAAGGAATCAGAATCACATGCTATACAGAACCTCCGTGAAGCTCTGTATGAAGCACAGAGTCATTCTGAGAGGCTCTGCCAAGTACATGCAGAGACAGAACTGTTACTGATGAGTTAAGGTTGGCATATACAACGATCGTCCTGTATTTCGATGATCATAAACACTTCTAAATCAAGATGACCAATCTAGCTACAAGTCTGAAGTGTTGCATGGTTTTTGCAGTATCTATATGAAGCTCCATATGAAATACAAAAGTTTGGTCAGAGGCTCTACGTAGTACATGCAGTCCCTCTCTAAAGCTCTGTATGAAGCACGAAGTCAGGGTGAGAGAATTTGCGTAGCACATGCAGATCCTCTATGGTCAGATAATTATAATGCAGAACAAAAATGAAAAATGAGCCTCTTAAGAATTAATAATAATATGAGTTAATAAGATGAAGTTGTAAAACAAAATTTATAACAGAATATAAACTAAACAAATATAAGGTAAATAAGTAAAACATTAAAAAAATAAGAACCATGTATCATATATTACTAAACACTTCTTTGTATACAACATTCGTTGTTTTACTGTCAATAATACCATCATCATCCATAATTAGTACTTTCAAACCTTGTTTGCTTTTGACTCTGGATAAAGCAACATATAGCTGACCATGCGTGAAGACCGGTTGTCATAGAAATAAACCAACTTTTGATAATGATTGTCCTTGGCTCTTATTAATGATCATGACAAAACATACATCAATTGGAAACTGTCTCCTTTGAAATTTGAATGGTATCCTTTTGTTTGTAGGTGTTAAGGACATTCTTGGAATGAATGTACGGCTTCCAGATATAACCTGTGCTTCTATTACTCGATTTCCCAATGTTAACACCCGTAGTCTAGTACCATTACATAATCCAGATTTCTGATCAATATTCCTGAGTAACATGATAGGAACACCAACTTTTAGTAAAATCTTATGGTTTGGTGTTCCTAATAATTTAAGAACATTTAACACATCAGGAGAGTACAAAGTTTTATCAAACTCATCATGAAGGTGCTCTGATTCACATAGCGTATATGAACTTAAGTACTCCTTTTCTTCTCCTCGAAACAATGATAGCAAACAATCAATTATTTCTTGAACGACTTCATTTTTTGGTGCAAGTATTGCTCGTTCTTGAAAATAATGTGAGTTTTGTTGGAACCCAGATACTCTTAATTGACAGAAATATTGTTTGCTATAGGAATTAAGAACAGCAAAGTATTTCAAATGATTAAACAGAATATTCAAAGAAGAATGTAAAATAGTGAACAAACTTTGAATAACCAAATGCTTTTATTTATAAAGATGAACAATTGAAGAACGAAACTAATCTCACAAGAATATGCGTATAGTATAAGTCGGCTCCTTCAGGTACTTTAAACCTGAGGAGGAAGCCTCCTTATATACGCCGATGTCTAACAAACTAAGCTATAAAAAGGCGTGGAACTTTGAGCTGACTGGTCTGGATCCTTATCTTTGACTTCCCTTGAATAGCGGAGCACACTTGGTCAAGCTGCCTTAAATCTGTTAGACGCTTGCGAGAATGTATGGGCTAACACGTACGCTTCCCATGAAGAAGGTAGCTAGAAGCTCTGTATGAACATACAGAAGCTCTGCATGTACTATGCAGAGGCTCTGGGTCTTGGAGTTGCTGCTTTAAGTCAAGCGCTTATGCTTTTTGGCGCCAAGGCTTGAGGATTCACGGAGCTAGAGCGCAGGCTCTGTATGAATGGAACCTTCACTCTGAGTAAGAGCTTTGGTTCTTGATCTTCTGCATGAGAGATCTTAGCCAGACATCTTCTATAGACTAAGTTCTATTGACTAGAGTAAGACACTTCTTACTTACACTTTCACAATTTGGGGGTCTAACAATCTCCCCCTAAGTGTAAATAAGAAGAGCTCTTACTTGATTTACTAAACAAAAGTCTAATCGAAGACAGAGGTTAAAAGGAACCTCTGGTTTACATTAACTATCTAAAGAAGTACAATACAAATGGAAATGGAAATTACATCGATTTAAAGACAAAAAAGTACTTACAAAAGATAGAAGGTCTAAACTCTTTGAAGTCTAATGAACTTCCTAAGAAGTTCACGAACCTCATGCATATTTCAAATTGACCTTAGGATAATCTTGGCTCGCTCCTTGGCTCCAGGGGAGTTGTCTCTGCTCCTGACTATATTGTCTCTTATGTAGCGCAGAGTAGAGTTGGAGTACTTGTAATTCTGGTTGTCTCGAAAGAAGATCTTCTGTTTATGCCCGTTTCAAAACACCACTCCCACTTCTGGTTCCACCAAAACCGTCAAGGAGGGAATGATGTTGATGCCTTGCAAATCTTTACTTGGAGCAGCGACTGTGAGTTGATCCAATCCTAGATCCAAAGCTAGTTGGAAGTCGAACTTACTTCTGAAGTCAAGCAGATCTGTCATTGTTTGGCGAACGGCAGAGTTGGCAACAGCGTATTTGACTCCCTTGTCCTTCTTGTGATCTGTAAGGTAGAACAGATGTAGAAGATCCCACAGATTCAAATTAATGAGGTCACAATCTATGAACCTACAGATCCGTCCTCGAGACCTCTCCACTGTGTACTCGTAGAATACAATTTGATTATGTACGAAAGTGCGCCTTTTTATGTTGAGGACTTGCTTTATCCCATCAGCAAAGTGGACTGCAGTGATGGGCTGAGTTTAGTGATCTAGGATTCTCTGCCTGATGTGCTCTTAAACCATAGGATGAAGACTAATCTTCTGGACCAGTGTCTCTTCTCTTAGGTTGTAGAGGAACTGGTAGATCTCCTCGTTGTTTGCCTTGTCTATGATGGGTTTGTCGAAGGGTGTTGGCGTGAACATGGCATCCATACTTTCTTTGATCCTTTGGACACGATCAGAAGGATGCTTTCGTTTTTGCCCACTTGTTGTGCCTTCTGAGTCCGCTCTGTTTCACTTGACAGGTACTGCTACCTCATAGCAGGGGTGACAACCCTGGTCCCTTGAGCAGAGACCCTAGCTCTGTGGGTTTTTGGATGTGGTTGAGGAGCAGCAACCGTAATTTCTTCTAGAGGAATGGCAACTGGAATGTGCAAAAGTGATGGATTTGCCACATTCACAGCTACCACCTCTTCTTCTTCTTGGGCTGTGCTTGAAGGAGCAGCCATGTCCATGGCGTACGCTGTTGATGAGGACAGAGTCAGGTCAGAATCAGACGATCCATAGACAGATAAGAGATCTATGACCTATGTGTTCTTTTGTAGCCCAGCTGGCTCTGCCTGTGACGCCATGGGCATTTTCCCTTTACGAAGTGCCTCTGCATTTTCTGGCGCGGATTGGCTCTGTGCCCTCTGTCTTGAAGAATCTTGAGCTGCTTGGCATAGGGAGGAGGTCGTTGGTGCAGAGGGGGCAGCCATAGGTGTTGTACTTGGAATGGTTGTAGGATGATTCTCCCCCTCTTGCCGATTTTAAGGATCAGACACGTCTGGGTCCTCATCATCGTCAAGTCGCCTCCTCTCTGATGTTTCTGCACAAGGAGATGGATCCCTTCTTCGCTTTGGCCTTTCTTCCTCTTTTCGAGGCATCGACTTGATCCTCTCATCAATTACTTTGAGGAGTTCATCGATTATGTTCCTAACCTTTTGCATTCATTGTCCGAGCGGTAATTGAATCTGGCCAGAGTATCTTTGATAGCCTTCGCTGCGGCTGTGGCTTTGTTGTTTAAGTCTGACGTGAAGTCTTCCACCTTCCGCAGAAGTCTGTCACCCAGAGCATGCATCGCGCTCTGTGTGACATAATCCACAGGTACACTCAGAGGAATGAGGGACTGGGTGCCATGACATGTGGATGCCTCAACCCTCTGTAAGGATGCAATGACTAGTTGTAAGGTCTCTGCATTACGTGCCATCAATTCCACAAGTGTGTCGATACGAGAAGCATTCGTCGAAGACTCAGCTCTTAATACTGCCAAGGATGCTCGTATCTCATCCAAAGCAAGTGTAGAAAGAGACGGCTCTATACGGGCCATGATGATTTTTAGCTCTTCCAAGAAGCACCGCATAGAGATGAAAAGGAAATGGAACTCTTCCCTAGTGACATATGTAGGTGGTGTAACCTCTGGCTCAACACATGGGACTGATTGAGTCCCCGTTCTAGGGACGCCTTCATTCACGCCTTCATCCAGCAGAGCCTCTGTGTTGTCTCACAGAGGATCTGCAGAAATGTCTTCTGTGTAGATTATCTTTAGCTTGTTTTACTTAGGTTTATTAGCTGCTCGTGACTTTCACGTGATCTTGTCTGTAATCTGTTTTAGATGAACAGCTTAGATTTAATTGCTTTAGGTCGTGTCAGGAAACGGTTACTTGCCTGTATAAATAGCAGCGTAGGCCTTTGTATTTCGTGTGCTTCCAGAATTGTAATTTTCAATATTTTCAATCAATTGAAAATCATTTGAAGCTTTTCTCTTCGTGTTATTCAAGTGTTATTCAAGTGTTCTTCATCGTGTTCATACTAAATTGCTGTTTGTTTGATTATAATACTTTCCGCTGCTTACTCACTGTCAATCCAATCAATCAAGTAAGTATTCAATACCAAGAACTGAGTTATACAATCCTAACAATTGGTATCAAAGCTGGAATCAAATTTTAATTTGATTATTTCTGTTCTTGGTATTCATTCCTTTTTGCTCAAGAACACAGCCGTCTTCTTCATCAGTTTATCCTGTTTTTCACTGTTTTATCAATCCTCTCCTAGTTTCTTTTAATTCTTCTTCATTCAATGGAAAATATGGCCAATATATCGTTTATGAGTACGGGTTCACAGTCTAAACCACCCATGCTCATTCGTGAGGAATTTCCTCAATGGAAAATCCGAATGGTGAGTTTTCTTGAAGGTATTCATCCTAGGATTTGCAAATTCCTGTACAATCCTCCTTACATCCCAATGAACATCATTCCAAGAGTTCCTGCAACTCAAACTACACCAGAAATASCWGAGCATTATRAGCCTCRTCCCGAAGCTAACTGGAGTGACGAAGACAAGGTAATCATCGAATTAGGGAACAAATGTAAACGRTTGTTAATCATGGCTATTCCTAACGACATCTTCAAATGCATCGATCACTGTCAACTGTCCATGGACATATGGGCAGAACTGGAGAAAYTAATCGAAGGTGGAAGGAAGACGCTAAAGAACAATCGTTCGATTTGCATCGATGAATACTACAGCTTCAAGGCCAAATAGGGTGAGTCTCTTACGGATACATACGCTAGGCTAAACACGCTAATTAGCAACTGTAAAAGGTATGATATCCCAAGAACCACAGAGGAGAACAACTCACTGTTTTTGAAGAGCCTTGGGGGTGAATGGTCGACTATTACAATGTCCATGAAGGCCATTCTAGATCTCGAGACATGGACATTAGCAGACTTGTTTGGATCTCTCAAGAGTCAGGAGTCCCAAGTTATGCAAATGAAGAGAAATCTAGGTGGCCCTCTGGCTCTAGTTGCAGAGGACGGGTGCTCCGGCAAAGGAAAGGAGGGGAAGGAGGCGAAGAAGGAGAAGAAGAAGAAGAAGAAAATGGTACTGCTTGCAGACAGTGACAACAGCTCTGAAGAAGAAGAGATCTCCATGAAGGAGATAATGAAGACTCTTGCATTGATCACAAGAGAATACAGTAGACAGGAAGGAGTACAGAAGCTTCAATCGCAGAAGCTTCATAGAAGGAGAGAGATCTGAGAAGAAAGAGAAGGAGCAGAAGCCGTTTCAGAGGGATGAAGAACAGAGGAAGGAAGAGCCCAAGGCTGGCTGCTTCAAATGTGGCAAACCTAGCCACTATGCTGCAGATTGCTGGTCCAAAGGACCCAGGGCACCACAGAGGGGTCCAAAAGACACAGCCTTTTACAGAAAGAAGGCTGAATACTACCAACAAAAGTCACTACTAGCTCAATCTAGTGAGCTAGTCACAGATGAATCCTCTGACGATGATAATCAAAAGGGTCTTCTTGCATGGGAAGACTCAGACACAGAGGATGAACTCATCTGTGGGATGGCTGATGTTGAGACAGACTCCTCTGCAAGAAATGACCAAGAGGTATCTTCTTCCTCCTCTTCTGATTCTTTTGATTTCTTCACAWAGATTCTTGAAAATCTCGACCAATGTCATTTGGAGCATCAAGGTTCAAAAGAAAAGCTTTTATTTTGTGAAAAGGAAGTCAGGTTGCTCACAGAAGAAAGAAACCGTTTTTTCAAAATGTTTGAAGAAGA
>NW_020202924.1:0-2996 GCF_001531365.2 Cynara cardunculus var. scolymus
ACCCTAAACCCTAAACCCTAAACCCTAAACCCTAAACCCCAAGGAAATTCATTTGCTTGAATTTTTTCTCTCTCTACTTTCTCTCTCTAAAAGTTTTCTCTCTAGCTTTCTTGGTGTTTTTGTGTTTTTCCTTCTCTTTTGTGTCCATGTCGGGTAACAATCCTAATGTAGCAGAATCTATGCATAGGAAAACACGTAAATCTCGCATGCCGATTCATCGTGTGAAGTTCTCTAATCCCCTACCAAGCTCTACTCAAGGTTATGTTGAAAACTTTGAAGAAAATTGCAAATTTAGAAGAATGGAGAAGATGAGTATTCATCGTTCAGTTGCTAGGTCTGTTGGGTCTCCTCTAAATGTGATGGAATATGCTAATCTCAACGACATCCCTTCTCCCCCCACGGTCCCGGATGCGTTGGAGTTTAAGATTGGAAGGAGTGGAGTGGACGGTTGCGGTGATGAAGAGGAAGAGGATGAGAGTGGTATCATTGTTCTTCCTTCCATTCGTAAGTTTTCTAGGCTGGAAAATGCTAAGCCTGAGGTCGTTCAAGTTATTAGTGACAATATCCTGAAGGACTACCGTCTTTCTAATCCCGTTAGTGAGGGCCTCGTTGCTTCGATATGTAAAAACCATGCTGTCCCGTCCCTTGTTTCTTACGTACCTGGGTCTTCTAATAAGCTGCAAGGATGGGGGGGTATACCGGAAGTCTTGCCGGAAAATTTAAATTCCCTCGTGTCGGGAACTACAGCTACTACCCAGGAGCTGTCACCTGGTTTGCATCATGGTACGGTGTCTTCAAGCCTCTGCCGGCCCCTTGCTATCTCTGATAGCCATGTTGCTTTCTCTCATGATGAAACTATGGCTGTCGGTAAGGAAGAGAAGGAGTCTAATCAGCCGGAGTTGGACTGTGCTGCGGTGGCTGGAAGTCGCGATGATCAAACGGTAACATGTTTGAAGAGTCAACAAAAGTCTCCTCTTGCTTTCATTTTTGGAACCGTTGTCTGTACAGAGAATAGGGAGGACATAGGCTCTTTTTTCAAGTGTACGTCGCAGAAAGCTGATGGTGAAGAGGATATGGCGGGTATGGAGCAGCAGGTTCATCATGGTGAAGAAAGTCTTGATTTACACTCTAGTCTAGAGAGTGTGGGCCCTTTGTGTCCTTTGAGCAATGGGGTTAATTCAAAAATTCTCTCTTCTTCCATTGAGAATGGTACGGGCGTGCAGAAGGGGGAAGGAGAAATGAGTCTAGTGCCGCAAGCTAGTATGGGGGGAATAGTGCCTCCTTGTACTATGGGTAATGGGTCTCATTTAAATACTATATTTGCCATTAATGAAGGTACGGTGGAGCCTCTTGACAGCCTGCATGGGAGAGGGTTTCAAGGTATACTTGGTTCCCAAATGGAAGTTGACAAAGGTGTGGGGCCCTCTAGTTTGGTTTTTAACAAGTCTTCTAGTTTGGTTGAAGCCACGTTGGATAATGGCCCTATTTGTGGGTACTCTTTTCCTGGTGTGGATCAAACGGTGTTGGGCCTGGCCAATAAGGCTGTTGATATCCCAAACATTGGCTGCTCAAAAGATGCCTCTCCTATTTCTTGTGGGCCTGGTTCTATTCTTGGTAAACCTCCTAGACTTGGATCTATTTTATATAAGGCCCAAATGCAGATGGATGTGGACTCCTCTCCTTCTTCTCTTCTTGGCAGGCCTCCAGGCCCAGGTTTGATGGAATTTTCCCCTCCCCCCCCTCTAGTTTCTAATCTTATGCAAAACAGCCCCCCTTACTTTTCTGTTTCTGTCCCGAACGATCTTGCTGCTCCCCCCTCCCCTTGCCTGCGTGAATCTCCCCCCCCTTGCCCATGCATACTTCCCCCCCCCCTATGCATGATGATATACATAGAATTATGCTTAATAATCCTAATGCTAATTCTAGGTCTCCTAATTTTTCCGTCCCTCCCTCTTCTCTAATTAATGGTAAACATGTTTTTAATTCTAAAAATGTTTGGAAAGGTAAAAACTCTTCTATCCTCCCTAATTCCTATGCTCATGTGCTTAGTGGGTCTAATAAGCACACTAATGAAAATTTTCATTTTATCCCTAATCTTAATGGAAATATTGACACTCCTATTGATATTCCCATTTCGGTTGTGAAAAAAAGCTGTGAAACGTATGCTAAGACGTTATGTGGTTATTTTGTTGGTAAAAGACTCCCTTTCCCGATTGTCCGCTTTTATGCTTCCAAATTTTGGGCGCAATTTGGGCTTGAGGATGTCCTTCTTAATGGTCATGGCATCTTTTTGTTTAAGTTCAATTCTGTTGAGGGGCTTCAAAATGTTATTGATAATGGGCCGTGGTGTTTTAAAAATATCCCTATTTTTATTCAAAGGTGGCGGCCGGGACTAAATTTAAATTCAAATTTGCATGATAAAATCCCTCTTTGGGTTAGAATCCATGATATCCCCTATGATGCGTGGAATGATGAAGGCCTAAGTTATATTGCTAGTAAAATTGGCATACCCCTTGCTATGGATTCGTGGACTGCTAATATGTGTAAATATGCTGCGGGTAAATCTGCTTTTGCCCGTGTTCTTCTAGAAGTCCCGGTTAGGAATACTTGGATTGATGAGGTAAAGATTCGCATCCCGGACCCTGATACCATGGCTAAGACTCTGTTTTCTTTGAGGATTGAATACGAATGGAAACCGCCTGTTTGCTCTCATTGCCATATTTTTGGACATTCGGATTCTTCTTGTATGCATGTGGTGTCAAAAATTGTTGATGAAGTGAAATCCTCTTCTGAGCACTCCAATTCTGGAAAGAAGATTTTAGTTGATAGTGAGGGCTTTCAGACTCGTACTCACAAGCAAAGCCAAATGCCAAAGGCTACGATGCCTTTGTTGAGGAAGGAATACAGGAAAAAGGAGACCCGGCCCTCTACATCGACTGGGAAGCAAGCAAAGGAAAAGTTAAAGGAAAAGATGACGGTTTCCCCCCGAAGTGAAG
>NW_020202924.1:3243-4739 GCF_001531365.2 Cynara cardunculus var. scolymus
TGCCCCTGGTGTGATCGAGGTTGACCCTCTTGATCAGGATGACCTTCTGGATGAGGATGATATGATCGAGGTAGAGTCGGATGATGGAGACACCGCCCGATTTGTTGCCCATGATCTTCCTATTCCCCAGGTTGATTCTTTGTCCCCTCCGGAGCCCGAGCAGATGGACTCCACCTCCTCCCCTGTTTCCCTATGTTGAGTGTTGCCTCTTGGAATACCCGTGGTCTCTGCAACCTCTCCCATCAGAGAGCTGTGAGAGATCTTGTTCGGGAATCCAATCTGAATGTTTGTGCTGCTCTTGAGTCGCGTGCTTCTGTGYCTTCTCTTCCTTCTATCTGTGAGCGTGTCTTTGGGTCTTGGACCTGGGCCTCTAACGGCTCCCTGTGCCTTAGAGGAACTCGTATCATTGTTGCATGGAACCCCGTCCATGTCGACATGATGCTTTTAACTGCCACCGATCAGGTGATGCATTTCCAGGTTAAGATTCGTGACTCCTCTAAGATTCTTTTTCTTTCGGTTGTTTATGTGGATAATTACCATATCGCCCGTCGCCAGTTATGGGCTTCTCTTAAGGGCCATAAACATGTCGTTAAGGACACCCCATGGTTTATCATGGGAGATTTCAATGTTGCCCTTGACCCTAAGGACAGCTCTTCTGGCATCTCGGGCCCTAACCGTGGTATGGATGATTTTCGTCAATGTGTCCGACACCTTGAGGTGGAGGATGTCAATTACAAGGGTCTGTTCTTTACCTGGTCCAAAAACCCCAATGGTACGGGAGGTCTTCTTAAAAAGATTGACCGTGTCTTAGGGAATTCCCATTCCCTTGCTCATTTYCCTTCGGCTTCTGTCATCTTTCTTCCCTACCGGTCTTCGGACCATTGCCCTGCGGTTCTTACCCTCCCCTCCCGGTCCCCTTGGAAGCCTAAACCTTTCAAGTTCCCTAATTTCCTTACTCATAAAGAGGCTTTCAATTCTGTCGTGGCTTCGAGTTGGAGCCCTGATATGTCTGGTTATGAGATGTATAAGGTTTTCCTAAACCTTAAAAATCTCAAAGGCCCTATCCGTAAGCTCTTCAAAGATCAGGGTAACCTGTTCTCTAATGTCTCTAGAATCCGGCTTGAGCTCGACAGGGTCCAGATTGCCCTTGATAGGGACCCTGAAAACGTGGACCTCCGAGAGGAGCACTGTGGGTATTTATCTGCCTATAATAGTGCCTGCCTTGATGAGGAAAGGTTCCTGAAGCAAAAAGCCAAAATCCAATGGCTCCGTGAGGGAGATAAAAACTCTTCTTTCTTCCATAAGTCTGTCAAGAGCCGTTCCAGCCGGAATAATATTGACACCATCCAAAATGCTGACGGTATCTGGATCCCTAAAGTGGAGGTTYCTGATCTCTTTGTCTCCCATTTCCAAAATTTCCTTGGGACTCCTCTTCCTTCTCTCCCCATCCGTGATCCCGCTTTTCTTTTTTCTAATAAGCTTAATGCCGATCAGGC
>NW_020202924.1:7260-13689 GCF_001531365.2 Cynara cardunculus var. scolymus
AAACCCCAAACCCCTAACCCCTAACCCCTAAACCCTAACCCCTAACCCCTAAACCCTAAACCCTAAACCCTAAACCCTTTCAATAAATTTTTCTGGGGTTCCGTCCCCTTTACCCCAAAAAAAAACCCTAAACCCTAAACCCTAAACCCTAAACCCTAAACCCTAAACCCTAAACCCTAAACCCTAAACCCTAAACCCCAAGCTTCTTCATTTGCATGAATTTTTTCTCTCTCTAGTTTCTCTCTCTAAAAAATTCTCTCTAGCTTTTTGTGGTGGTTTTTTATTTCTTGGTGTTCTTTCTTCCATGGATGATCTAAAACTTGTTTTGGAGGAATCCATGCATAGGAAAACAAGGAAATCGCGTATGCCCATCCATCGTTTTAAGTTTTCAAAATCTCTTCCTAGGTCTCATCAAGGAATTGTTGAGAATTATGAAGAAAATTGCAAGTTAAGAAGAAATGAAAAGGTGAATATTCATCGTCTTGTTACAAGCTCCTCTAGCTATGATCAAAATAATGAAGAAAATGAAAAAATCGGTTACATCGCTCCCCCTACCGTGGCTTCTGATGCTTTGGAGTTCAACATGGGATGGAGACTAGAAGCATGCGCTAAAAAGAGGCTGGAGGGTCTTGAAGATGGTGTTATTGCTCTCCCATCGATCACCTCTAAACCATTGTCAAAAACTCATGCCTCCCGGGTTGAGAATGATAATAGGTTTGGCGTTTCGGTTGATTTTCGATCCTCTAACCCCGTTGGTGAGGGTCTTACGGCTTCTCTTTGTAAAAACCAAGTAATCCAACCGGTCATGCTGCAGTGCCCAGGGTCTTCTTTTTCGGGGAAAAAAGTTGATGCCACGTCGGAAGTCTCGCCGGAAATGTCCACTGTCAAGATGCCGTCGTCAGTCTCGTCGCTCCCTGGCTCTTCTTCTTCTTCCTTTTGCCGGCCCGTTACTATCTCTGAAAACTTGGTGGAGTTCTCCTATGCTGAAAATGTTGCTGTTTCGATGGCTACGAGTTTCACCGATAAGCCGGAGCTGGATGGTGTTTGGGCGGCCGGAGCTCACGATGATCCAACGGTAACATGTGCAAAAAGTCAAATAAAGTCGTTCATGTTTGGAGCCGTTGATTGCACCGTGAATAGGGAGGATTTCAATGACTTTTTCAAATGCAACCTGCAAAAAGGTGATGGGGAAGAGGCCTGTTTGAAAGGATGGGATCTGCAGAATCAGTATGGAGAAAAGATAAAAGGGCCGCAAGCTAGCATGGGGGGAATAGTGCCCTCTTGTCCTTTGGGTAATGAGACTCATTTATTTAATATAAATGCCTTAAAGGAAGGTACCTTGGAAACCGATGACAGCTTGCATGGGTTGGGTTCTGAAGGTAATATTAATTACTCTATGGATATTGACCAAACTAAAAGGTTTTCTAGTTTGGCTAAAGAAAACTTGGTGGTTTCCCAAGAGGATAATTTACTTTACCCAGGAGAGTTGCCTAATATTGGTACACGTGGACATTATGTTAACTCTTCTGATGATGTTGGTTGTTTGCTGGTTCCTTCCTTTGATCGTGGCCCAATATTGGCGAACTTTTTGTCTGGTGAAAATAATTTGGATTTGGGCCAGGAAAAGTCCGTTGAATGTAGCCCAAATTTGGGATGTTCCTTGTCTTTACCTGCTGGGCCATCTTCTATACTTGGTAATCCCCCTGGGCCTAGTTCCTCTTTTTGTAAAGCCCAATCGCTCATGGAAGTGGACTGTATCCAGCCCTCTATTCTCGGCAGGCCCCCTGGCCCTTCATCCTGTTTGAAGACAGCCCAATCGGTTGAGAAGCAGGCTTTTAAGCCCAATCGTAGCAGGCCCCCTGGCCCAGGTTTGATGTCTTCTTCCCTTTCCCCCCCTTTACTTTCAAATTTTATGCAAAACAGCCCCCTCAATGTTTCTGTTTCCTCTTCAAGATCTCATACTGCTTCCCTCCCTCCTTGCGTGCTTGAGCCTCCCCTTCCCCCTTCCATGCATGATTCGCCCCCCTCCCCTTTGCTTGATGTTTTGCCTAAAAATATGCTTAATATTTCTAATGGTAAAAATAGTTCTCCTATTTCTTTAAATCCCTTTTCTACTCTAAAAAATGGTATGCATGTTTTTAATTCTAAAAATGTTTGGAACGGAAAAAATTCGGCTATTCTTCCCAACTCTTATGCGCATGTGATTAGTGGGTCTAACAAACATGCTAATGAAAATTTTCACTTTATCCCTAATTTAAGTGAAAATGTTGACTCTCCTATTGATATACCTGTTTCGGTTGTTAATAAAAGTTGTGAAACGTATGCCAAAACGTTATGTGGTTACTTTGTTGGTAGGAGACTTCCCTTCCCGGTTGTCCGTTTTTATGCTTCTAAATTATGGTCGCAATTTGGGATTGAGGACGTTCTTTTAAATGGGCATGGCATTTTTTTGTTTAAGTTTAATTCCGTTGATGGGCTTCAAAAAGTTATTGATAATGGACCGTGGAGTTTTAAAAATATCCCTATTTTTATTCAAAAATGGAGGCCGGGGCTAAATCTAAATTCCAATTTGCATGACAAAATTCCTCTTTGGGTTAGAATCCATGATATTCCTTATGATGCATGGAATGATGAAGGCCTAAGTTATATTGCTAGTAAAATTGGTATTCCCCTAGCCATGGACTCTTGGACTGCTAACATGTGTAAATATGCTG
The DNA here is from genome assembly GCF_001531365.2 of Cynara cardunculus var. scolymus. Taxonomy (NCBI): domain Eukaryota; kingdom Viridiplantae; phylum Streptophyta; class Magnoliopsida; order Asterales; family Asteraceae; genus Cynara; species Cynara cardunculus. The sequence continues at coordinate 9,975 of NW_020202924.1, forward strand.
CGGGTAAATCTGCCTTTGCCCGTGTTCTTCTAGAAGTCCCGGTTAGGAATAATTGGATCGATGAGGTTAAGGTTCGCATCCCGGACCCTGATTCTATGGCTATGACTCTTTTTTCTCTACGGGTTGAATACGAATGGAAACCTCCTGTTTGCACTCATTGCCATATTTTTGGACATTCGGATTCTGCTTGTATGCATGTTGTCTCTAAAAATGATGATGCTATGAAATCCTCTTCTGAGCAATCCATTCTTGGTAAGAAGACTTTAGTTGATAGTGAGGGTTTTCAGACCCGGATTCACAAGCAAAGCCAAAAGCCGAAGGCAACGACGCCATTTTTGAGGAAGGAATACAAGAAAAAGGAGACCCGCCCCCCTATGTCGACCGGGAAGCAAGCAAAGGAAAAATTGAAGGAAAAGATGACGGCCCCCCCACGAAGAGAAGTTCCGAAGGATGCTAGACCGAACCCTTCCCCAAGGGTTCTCCCCCCCATTTCCATCCCCCCCATGGGTTTAGCTTCTAGCCCCCCTCCCTCCCCTCCCCGGCCTCCCATCATATCCCGTATACCCCCAAAGCACTCTAACCCACCCCCCTCTTCTCGGAAGCAATCCAAGGCTCCCAATYCTTCTTCTAACCGYTTYGCYGTTCTTTCTGACTCGTCTCTTCCTAGAGACCCYGAGTCCTCCTCCTCCYCCCTCCCCCCCTCCTCYRYTCCTGGTGTGMTCGAGRTTGACCCTCTTGATCAGGATGATCTTCTGGATGAGGATGATATGATCGAGGTTGAGTCGGATGATGGAGACACTGCCCGATTTGTTGCCCGTGATCTTCCTACCCCCCAGGTTGATTCCTTGTCCCCTCAGGAGCCCGAGCAGATGGTCTCCACCTCCTCCCCTGTCTCCCAATGTTGAGTGTTGCCTCTTGGAATACCCGTGGTCTCTGCAACCTCTCCCATCAGAGAGCTATGAGAGATCTTGTTCGGGAATCCAATCTTCATATCTGTGCTGCTCTTGAGTCGCGTGCTTCCGTGTCTTCTCTTCCTTCTATCTGTGAGCGTGTCTTTGGGTCTTGGACCTGGGCTTCTAATGGCTCCCTGTGCCTTAGAGGAACTCGTATCATTGTTGCATGGAACCCCGTCCATGTCGACATGATGCTCTTAAATGCCACCGATCAGGTGATGCATTTTCAGGTTAAGATCCGTGTTTCCTCGAAGATTCTTTTTCTCTCTGTTGTCTATGCGGATAATTACCATATCGCCCGGCGCCAGTTATGGGCTTCTCTCAAGAGCCACAAGCATGTCGTTAAGGACACCCCATGGTTTATCATGGGTGATTTCAATGTTGCCCTTGACCCTAAGGATAGCTCGTCTGGCATTTCGGGCCCTAATCGTGGTATGGATGATTTTCGTCAGTGTGTCCAACACCTTGAGGTGGAGGATGTCAATTACAAGGGTCTGTTCTTTACTTGGACTAAAAACCCCAATGGTACGGGAGGTCTTCTTAAAAAGATTGACCGTGTCTTGGGCAATTCTCATTCCCTTACCCRTTTCCCTTCTGCTTCGGTTGTCTTTCTTCCCTATCGGTCCTCGGATCATAGCCCGGTGGTTCTTACTCTTCCGTCTAGCTCGCCTCGTAAACCCAAACCCTTCAAGTTCCCCAATCTTCTTACTTATAAAGAGCCTTTTCTGAATGTTGTGTCTTCTAATTGGTGCCCTGATCTTATTGGCCGTGAGATGTATAAGATCTCTCAAAATCTTAAAAATCTAAAAGGGCCCCTTCGTAAGTTGCTTAGTGATCAGGGTAATCTTCATTCTATAGTGGCTAAGTTACGGCTTGAGCTTGACAGGGTCCAGATTGCGCTCGATAGGGATCCTGAAAATAGGGACCTCCGAGAGGAGCACTGTGGGTATCTTTCTGCTTACAATAGTGCCTGCCTCGATGAGGAACGGTTCCTGAAGCAAAAAGCCAAGATCAATTGGCTCCGTGAGGGAGACCGAAATTCTTCTTTCTTTCATAAGTCTGTCAAGAGTCGTATCAGCAGGAATCACATTGATACCATYCAAAATGCTGACGGTCTCTGGGTCTCTAATGATGAGGTCCCCAACCTCTTTGTCTCTCATTTTGAAAATTTCCTTGGTACTGCTCATCCCTCCCTCCCTMTTCATAACCCTGCCTTCCTCTTCTCCAATAAGCTTAATGCCAATCAAGCCGCCTTGATGCTTGCTCCTGTTACGGACTCCGAGATCAAGCAGGCCCTTTTCCAGATGGGAGATGATAAAGCTCCAGGGCCTGACGGTTTCACCTCCAAATTTTTCAAAGCCGCTTGGAGTATTGTCGGTAGGGATGTGTGCTCCGCCGTTCGTGAATTCTTCAGGAATGGTGAGATCTTAAAGTCTATCAATAGCACCATTCTCGCCCTTATCCCCAAGACGGATGCCCCGTCTCGTGTCACTGACTTTCGGCCTATCGCTTGCTGTAATGTCCTTTATAAAATCATTAGCAAGATCATTGCTGATCGTATAAAGGATCACCTCTCCTCTCTGGTTGACCTCAACCAGTCTGCTTTTATCCCGGGTCGGCTCATTACTGATAATGTTCTTCTTGTCCAGGAGCTCATGCGCGGCTATCATAAGCATCGGGGCCCTCCCCGCTGTGCCTTTAAAGTTGATATCCAAAAGGCTTATGATACCGTTGATTGGCATTTCCTTCGCACTGCCCTCTTCGGCTATGGTTTTCCCCTGACCATGATTAAATGGATTATGTCATGTGTTTCCACGGCCTCTTACTCGGTCAGTATTAATGGAAACCTCCATGGCTACTTCAAGGGTGGTCGTGGCCTTAGGCAGGGCGATCCTCTTTCCCCTTATCTCTTTACCCTGGTCATGGAGGTCCTCAACCTCTTGACTAAAAGAAAAATTCGTGAAACGGGCACCTTCTCCTATCAYCGGAATTGTGAGGAGCAGAATATCACCCATCTCTGCTTTGCTGATGATCTCCTCATTCTCTATCATGGTGATAGTGACTCTGCCCGGGTCATAAAGGACTCCCTTGATGAATTTTCGAGTGTGTCGGGTCTCTTTCCGAGTCCGGCAAAATGTGAAGCCTTCTATTGTAATGTTGGCCAGCACACCAAGGAGTCCATTCAATCTATCACCCAGTTTCCGGAGGGTTCCCTCCCTGTKCGTTAYCTMGGTGTCCCTCTYATTACCACTCGTCTCTATCACAGGGACTGTAAGGGTCTTGTTGACAAGGTCAACTCCAGGSTTAATGACTGGAAGAATAAGTCTMTYTCTTTTGYYGGTAGACTGCAGCTCATTCTCTCGGTCCTGTCCTCGATGCAGATCTATTGGGCCTCTATATTTGTGCTTCCGATTTCCATYTCTAAAGAGATTGAGAAGCTCATGCGGGGCTTTCTGTGGTGTCACGGTGAGCTTAAAAGGGGGAAAGCRAAGGTCTCCTGGAAGAYTGTCTGCCTCCCCAAGYCTCAAGGCGGGCTGGGTATCAAGAGCCTCGCCACCTGGAATCTTGCCCTTATGGCCTCCCACACATGGCGTCTCCTTACCAATWGGGATTCGCTCTGGGTTAAATGGATCCACTCCTACAGGCTGAAAGACCGTCACTTCTGGGATGCCCCGATACGCAGTGATGTGGGTTGGGGCTGGAGGAAGATCCTTGGGATGAGGGAAAAGATTAGAGACTTCATTGTCTCCCAGATTGGTGAT
>NW_020202924.1:15249-26457 GCF_001531365.2 Cynara cardunculus var. scolymus
GTTTTGCCTTGATCTGGAGGGGTCTCCCCCCTCCCTATCAAAAAAACCCTAAACCCTAAACCCTAAACCCTAAACCCTAAACCCTAAACCCTAAACCCTTTTTTTCCTGATTTCTCCCAATTTTCAATCTGTATTCCTCTTTGATCTTCCAATTATGTAATCACAAACTGTTTTCGCATGGATCCTCTTGATTCGCGACCTGTTCATCTTGCGTCAGATTTGGTTTTTGAGGAAATTCCCACAATCAGTGATGTTCCAGTTGGGTTCGTTCCGTGTACTGGCAAGGAATCGGTTGTTGAGTATCAATCTATTTCTGAACGTACGAAGGATAATCAAAAGAAAGGTAATAGCAATTCCTCGTTTTCTAAACCGATCGTGAATAAAAAACCGGGCCATAAGAAGAAGGTTATCAAATTCGCTAATAAGGATGGAAAATCTGCTGATTCCATTGCGTCTGGTAGTAGTTTCTTGCGTGAGGTTGAATCCTTGGTGAATATCACAGAATCGGTCTCGACCCCTGTTCATGGTGGAGCTCCTGGTCTGATTTCTAAAGTGGATAGAGGTAATTTGGTTAATAATAATAATAATCATCACCAATCGATGGCCTCTGATGCCTCGATTCCTGCTCCAATTTCGAATTTGGGATCTGATTTTGTTGGTGATTATGTTAGTAACTCGGAACAGTATATTCGAAATGTGATTCATAAATTTGATTCACAAACTGTTAAAGCTTTTAATAGAAATGCTAATCCTTGTCCGATTCATGTGGATAAAGAGAATTTGATTGCTGGTAATTTTCGAGAGCAGGGTGTGGGTGAGTTACCTAAGACTGATTATTTTCAAACGCCAGGTGGTGGAGATGTAAGTGGTAATAGGGATAATGGGATAAAACCTACTGGGATACTTAAAGATGATATTGTTATGGATGATAACATGGAGGAATTGAATAGGAAAGCTAATGATGTGACCAAAAAGAAGCCTGTGAATATTTGGAGCTCTAAAGGCATAACTCTTGCTGATAAGATTAAAGGCAAATCTGACAGCAAAATTATACTGAGTTATAAACCGCCTGTTGTGCTTCAAGATGGAAGGAGAGCCATTCGTGTCTCTAAAGAGGTTATTATTGAAGGGAGTAAAAAGAATTCTATGCTCCTTGTTGGAAACTTTGTTGGAGTTAATATGCCCTTTTATATTGTCAATAACAATTTAAATAGAATGTGGCGAAGGTATGGTTTGATAAATGTGGCATCTAACTATGAGGGGTATTTCCTGTTTAAGTTTAACAATGAGGAGGGTATGAAATACATAACTGAAAATGGTCCTTGGTTGGTTAATGGTGTTCCATTGTTTGTGAAAAAATGGGAAGCTGGAAGTTGCTTGGGAAAATCGGAATTAAAAACTCTCCCATTGTGGGTTAATCTATATGGAGTGCCCCTGGAAATTTGGAATGCTCAAGGCCTAAGTGAATTGGCAAGTGGTATTGGTATTCCGCTTACTTTAGACCGTGCAACTGAGGAGAGGTGTATCAATCAGTCTGAAAGAGCGGGATTTGCTAGAATACTTGTTGAGGTCTCAGCTGATAATGTTATCCCAGATGAAGTTGTAGCGCTGGTTCCATCTTTGGATGGCAAGTCTAAAAAAGAAGTAGTGATTAAGGCAGTGTTTAATTGGAAACCTGCTAGATGTAAGCACTGTCATGTTTTCAGACACACTTTTTCTGCTTGCAGTATCCGGCCTTTAACTGATGATGAAAAGAAGGAAAAGATGAAAATGGAAGATTTAAAAGCTGTCAGCAGGGTTAATGATGATGGGTTTCAGTTGGTGGGCAGAAGGAATCGGCCAGTTCAAGTTAAGAATGATGGTAGTCAACAAATGAGAGGAATGGGTAACCAGCAGGGCAAGAATCCTAATGCGGGCACAAAAGCTTGGGTCACTAAACGCTTTTATTCCCAGGGGCAAACTTCTGTGCAAAATGGGGCTAAGCAAACTTCGTTTGTTAATAAAAATAGAGCACTCAATGGAAGAAAGGGGACTGATCAGGGTATCCAGCAGCAGCAGGTCAATATTAATGGAGGTAATGCTGGTAATGTGTTCAATAGGCAGCCCTCTAAAGGGCAGAATGTTTCCTTAAAAGATGGAAGTCAGACAGTTGATAGGAAAATGGAGAAACAGAATGATAAAAAGAAGGGTGGGTCTCATCTAAAAGACGTTGATTCTGCTAATCATATGGCTAAAGAGAAGGAACCTGAAGTCATTCCTAAGGATGTTTTTACAACTAACTCTTTTGTTGTGCTGGAGAATTTGGAAGAAGTCAGTGCTGATGATGATGATGATCAGAAATGGTTTTACGACATGGAGGCTGTTAATTTTTATTTGGAGCGTGGCACTGTTCCTACTAGTACTGTTACTCAGGCTTGGTCAAAAGAACAAAAGGAATATTTCAAGAAGCACAATTTATGTGAGGATGTCGCAGGTAATTTTGAATCGCCTGTTTTTATGCATGTTGGGGGTGAAGATGCTAGAAGGGGTGGGGATAGGTTGGTGAAGCAAAGAACCTTATCCGATGATTAAAATTGCTGTTTGGAATATTAGAGGCCTTAATGTGGTCTCTAAGAGAAAGGAGGTGAAGAATCTTATTGCTGCCAATAATCTTGATGTCTGCTCCATAGTTGAAACTAAAGTCTGCTCTAACAAGTTGAAAGAGGTTTGTGAGAGTGTTTTTGGGAATTGGTGTTGGGCTTCTAATAATGCTGTTTGTGTTGGAAGAACTAGGATTATTATTGGTTGGGATCCGAATAGAGTAAAAATGGAGTTCTTTAACTTTGGTAAACAGGTGATTCACTGTCGTATTTATCATCTTGAAACCAAAGTTAGTTTTCATTGCTCTATGGTTTATGCTGCTAACAATGTTGTGGAGAGAAGGGAGTTATGGGATGCTATTAGACTTCACAACAGTTTTGTTAACAATGATGCTTGGACTATTTTGGGTGATTTTAATGTGGGCCTCAATCCGGGAGATAGCTCTAGAGGTTCTTCTGTGATTTCAAGAGGTATGAGTGACTTTAGGGATTGTGTTAATAATGTTGGTCTTGAAGACATTAACCAGTCTGGTATAAAGTTCACATGGATTCAAAAGCCTATGTCTGATATGGGCCAGAAGGGCCTCCTCAAAAAATTGGACAGGGTTTTTGGTAACGTGAGGTTTTTAACTGATTTTCCGTCTGCTCATGCGACTTTTTTTCCCTATGGTCTGTTTGATCATAGTCCTGCTGTGGTGACAATTGGGAATTCTTCCTCTTTCAAGAATCGGCCTTTTAAATTTAATAATCACCTGGTGGAAAATGCTGAATTCTTGCCATTGGTTGCTAAGTTTTGGAGTAAAAATGTCACGGGCTGTCTTATGTACTCGGTGGTTTCCAGATTGAAGGACATTAAAAAAGGGATAAGGAGTCTAAATGTTAAACATGGGAATGTGTTTGAGAAAGTTAAAAAGTTAAGGGTGGAATTGGGTAGAGCTCAGTCTGATTTGAATGCTGATCCTGAGAATGGAGACTTTAGGATGGAGGAAGCTGTTTACTTGAAAGCTCTAAAGAATGCAATTCTTGATGAAGAAAGATTTCTTAAACAAAAGGCCAAAGTTCAATGGTTAAGAGAAGGAGATGCTAATACGGCTTATTTTCACAGTGTTGTTAAAAGCAGAGTTAATAAGAGCAGAATTGATGAAATTGAGGATATGATGGGTAATAGGTATATTGGGGCTGCTGTTGCTGACCAATTTGTTCTCCATTTTGAGAAAATGCTTGGTACTTGTGAGCTTGCTGAACCTATTGTGGAGCCTAATTCTTTATTTATTAAAAGATTAACTTCTACTCAAGCTGATTTCATGGTTAGACCTATTGATAACAAGGAAATCCAGGATGCCCTTTTTGATATTGATGATGGTAAAGCCCCCGGCCCAGATGGTTTCTCATCCAGATTCTTCAAAAAAGCTTGGCCTATTATTGGAAAGGATATCTGTGAGGCAGTCCAACAATTCTTCTTCAATGGAAAGTTACTTGGTGAAGTTAATGCTACTATGATTTCTCTTGTCCCGAAGTCACAAACGCCTAAAAATGTTGCTGATTTTCGTCCTATAGCATGTTGTAATGTCATCTACAAATGCATCTCTAAAGTGTTAGTAGGACGAATCAAGGATTTTCTGGGTGTCTTAGTGGATCCAAACCAATCTGCTTTCATTCCTGGCAGGCAGATCTGTGATAATATTCTCCTGGCACAAGAATTAATGAGAGGGTATCACCGGCAAAGGGGAACTAGAAGATGTGCTTTCAAAGTTGATATACAAAAAGCCTATGATACTGTAAATTGGAAGTTTCTGGAATCCATCTTGAAGAATTTTGGTTTTCACCCGTGCATGGTTGCATGGATTATGAAATGTGTTTCTTCAGCTTCCTTCACAATCAGGGTGAATGGTGACCACCTTGGTTTTTTTCCGGGAATGAGAGGTCTTCGGCAAGGTGATCCTCTCTCTCCGTATCTATTCACTTTGGTTATGGAAATTTTAACTTTAATGGTTAGAAGGTGTATTAAAAAACATGATGAGTTTCAGTTTCATCCTAAATGTGAAAAGTTAGGATTGACTCATCTATGTTTTGCGGACGATTTGTTGATGTTTTGTCATGGTGATGTTATGTCGGTGAATGTTTTAAAGAGTGCGCTATGGGAATTTGGAAGAGTTTCGGGACTTAGGCCAAGTATGGAGAAAAGCACATCCTTTTTGGGTAATGTTGTTGGGAGTCATCGGGTGGAGATTCTGAAAGTCTTACCTTTTATGATGGGCTCTCTTCCAGTCAAGTATCTGGGTGTTCCTCTAATTTCTACAAAATTATATCATAAAGACTGTCTCGGTCTTATTGATAAAGTTAGAAAAAGGATTGGGGACTGGAAGAATAAGTGGTTATCTTTTGCTGGTAGACTTCAACTTATAAACTCTGTTTTATCTTCTATCAGTGTGTATTGGGCTTCTAAGTTTCTTTTGCCAATATCGGTCATAAAAGAGATTGAGAAGATGCTTCGAGGATTTCTTTGGAACAATGGAGAAATGGTTAAAGGAAAAGCTAAAGTTAAGTGGAAAACTGTGTGTCTTGCGAGGAATCAAGGTGGTTTGGGGGTTAAGGACTTGAGACTCTGGAATAAAGCTCTTTTGGATAAACAAATTTGGAAAGTTATTGGAAAAGATGAATCATTATGGGTTAAATGGGTTCATGAATACCGTTTAAAGAACAGGAATTTCTGGCAAGTTGGTGAAGTTTATGATGCTTCATGGTTTTGGAGAAAAACAATTCAGGTCAGAAACAAGTTAAGGGATCATGTCATACATCAATTAGGTGATGGTAGAGATACTTCTTTATGGTTTGATTTCTGGCATCCTGTGGGGCCTCTTTGCAATTTAATTTCAAAAAGGGAAATCTACTGTGCTAGAATGGATTTGAATATGAAAGTTAGGGATGTTGTCATTGATGGGATGTGGGCTTGGCCTATGGAGATTTGGAGAAAATATGGAGAAATCTTACAATTGTATATGCCCACGTTAATTGATGGCATTAAAGACAAAATTAAGTGGAAAAATAATGCTGGGATTTCCTCTGATTTTAGTGTCAATGCTGTTTGGAGGGATATTCGAGATGAAGAGCAGTTGGTGAAATGGGCTAAGTTGATATGGTTTTCTCAGGGTGTCCCGAGGCACGCTTTTATCCTATGGCTTGCCATCAGGAATAGTCTGAGGACAAATGATAGGCTTGGATCATGGTCGTTAAATATGGATCCTCAGTGTGTCCTTTGTAAAAGGGAACCTGAATCTCACAATCATATATTTGTTTCTTGCAAGTATGTGCAGGATATATGGGGTTTTCTGGATAATGTTGGGGGTATGGGTGATCTCAAAACCCTCATTGACAATGAAAATATGAATTGGAACAACCTTGTGACGATTTTGAGCAACAGGGTGTTGAATAATTCGATCTGGAGTATTTTTTCAGCGTCTCATTTTGGCTGCTGTTATATACTTTGTCTGGCAAGAGCGTAATTCTAGAATGCATCAGGGGAAAGAAAGGGCTGCTGGGGTTTTAGCGAAGCAAATCCTTATAATTGTAAAGCTCAGACTTATGGGATTGAAGATCAAAAACAATTCTCAAACTAGAAAAGCTGCTGTCATGTGGGGTTTCAAGATACGTGAAGATGAGTTTACTGATCACTGCCACTATGATTGACCTGATAAGCATTTGTTGGAATTTGAGGCTGATGTGGTATGGTTTGTGGTACTGGAGTAGGGAGAAGTTACAAATTCTGAAAATTGGGAAGATCATGCTTCTTCATGGTTGGTTCTTTACCAGTCTGATCATGCTTATTTGGAAAAAGGATTTGAGAGAGATCGTTCTTCAGAGATTTGTTAGAGTTAGAATTTATAAAGCTCTTGAGATCCTTTGGGGAGGGTTTTTTTTGGGGGGTGCTTTGGGATACACTTGGGATACACTTGGGTTATTTTGGGGGGGAAGGGAAAAAATTTATCTTTTCAAGCTTCTAGCTGATCTGGGTTGTCATAGTATTGGGATTGGGGTGTGGGATGTTGATATAAGGGTGAGCAGGGTAGAGGTGATAGGTTTATTGTTGGTCTTGCTTGGGAGACAAAAGGAGGTTTTTTTGGCGGCTTGGATGGTTAATAGGGATTTTAATTATTCCATGTGTAGAGGTTGGCATGAATTACGGAATTTTTTGGTGTATAGGGATCGTTTACTCTTTTATAAGAGTCTTTTATTGATTCTTGATATTCAGTTTGATCGACTGCCTCCTTTATTTCTGGTGCATAAGGAGGATAGTATAAAGCTTTACAATTTGCAGGAGAGGGGGGTGGGTATTCATAGTGTTTTTGGAGTCTCCAAACCTAAAAGAGAATGGTTTTTTGTTTCTCTTTTAGCTTTGATTTCAATTCTTGGGTTTTGGAAGTTTGAGGGGATTAGTTTCAAGGAAAACAGATGGATGATGGTTTTGATCCATTATCATTTGTTAAGGTCTTTGGTTTCTTTTCTTTGGGTGTGTGAGTTTTGCTTCCCTCTTTTCAGTTGGTCTAATCATTCTAACACAGTGTGGTGGATGTTTAATTACTATAATATCTTTATGATATGGTTACTTGATATTGAGAATATTCGCTGTTTAAAAAGTGAGCTGGAGAGGTTTAGAGTGATTCTCAGTGAGAGTTTTGACAATGTTGTTACTGTCAAAAGTGATGAGAGTTTCTGGGGAGGGTTCAATTCGGGGGGTGCTTTGGGATACACAGGGGTTAATACTGGGTTCTTCGGGGAGGGAAGGGATACACGAGTGACTATTAGATTCTATGTTAATTATTCTTTTGGGTTTATTGGGCTTGGGTTTTGGGATGATGGTATAAGGGGGAGCAGGGTAGAGGAGATAGGAAATTTCTTGAACTTGTGTGGCAGTTATATGGAGGTCAATTTGGAGGTTTGGTTGGCAAAATGGGATATCTTTATATTTCTGAGCAGGAGCTATTTGGTGCATGGGGATTTTAGATACATGTACATTTTGGGATGGAAGGGGAGGGGTAGTTATAGGTATATTCCTTTCACCAATTCTAAAAGAAAATGGCTTCTTGTTTTTCAATTAGAATTGGTTTCTTTCTTTGGGTTATGGAGGTTTGGGAGAATCGGCTATCTGGATGTTTGGTTAGGACTGGATTTTTGGCCTGTTGATCTGTCCATTTTCTATACCTTATGGTCATTTGCTGGAAATAGTTCCACTTCTATTGAGGATATCAGTTGGTATGATGCTATTTGGCTTAAAACAGGTGTGAATCTGAGGAATGAGACTGGATTAAGATATGGTCTGGGACTTATTGAGGAGTTTGGCGAATGGAGGATCTATATTCAGGGGTACGGCACCTGCACAAAAATCAATTTGGCTGTTGGGTACTGTTTGCTATATATTCAACTGATGCAGCCACCCAGCTATCCTATGCTGCATCACAATAATTATAGAGATAAGAGGAGAATTCTTACCCTTGTTTTAAAAAGGCAGAGCCTTTTTTGTGCTCGTGATAATGTGGGAAAGTGTGTGATTTTGAAGGTGTTGAGAATATGCTATTCGATCAGATTGGTTATCTTCCTCAAAGAATCAGATTTTTTCGCCCTCACTGATCTGTGTTATCTTGGGAGTGGCGAGATTTCTTCATTTTCTTGGAGGAAAGATCGAATTTTTTGCGTTTCATTTTAAACCCAATCGAAACCCTAGGGGCCGATTTGATTTTCGTGGGTTGAGTGCTGTTAATCTCGATTGCTATTTGGATGTTTCGATCATTCTTCTTTCTCGGCTAAAGCTTCAATCGATGTTAGATGCGGATGCGAGTGAAGACTTTGATATTCTGTATATGGATTTGAAGAAGAAGATGGTTTGTTGGTGCGATGGTGCTGGCAGGGGTTTGAAGGTGGGTAAGAGAATTTGGGCTTGGTTTATTACTAATATCTACTTGGGCCTTTATGATATGGATAGTTGTGGTTGGGCCTGGAATGATGATGCAAGACTTGGTGTGTTCAATGGGTGGGCTGGTTCTGATCCATTTCATTTCGGCCCGAAGTTTGGATTTTGGCCTCATTGGTTTCTCAAGCTTATGGTTTGGGTTAATAGTTGGATTTGTTGGTTAATTTTTTTGAATTTTTTCTCCTTTCGTAGGCCTTTATTGTGTGTTTTCCCCAAGCATTTTCTTGGGATGCACATATTTTTTCTTCTTCTTGGGGTATGCCCCTCGTAGTTGTACTCTGTTTTTTTCTTGAATAAAATTTTTCCTGGGGTTCCGTCCCCTTTTACCCAAAAAAACCCTAAACCCTAAACCCTAAACCCTAAACCCTAAACCCTAAACCCAAAACCCAAAACCCTAAACCCTAAACCCTAAACCCTAAACCCTAAACCCTAAACCCTAAACCCATGCCCCGATACGCAGTGATGTGGGTTGGGGCTGGAGGAAGATCCTTGGGATGAGGGAAAAGATTAGAGACTTCATTGTCTCCCAGATTGGTGATGGCGCGTCCACGTCTGCCTGGTATGATAACTGGCATCCGGCTGGCCCCCTCTACCGGCATATCTCCCCCCGTAATATTCTCAATTCCAACCTGTCTCTCTCTGCTTCTGTCAGAGATATTGTGTCCCAGGGCAATTGGACGTCTCCTCTCCTGAGGGACATTTCAAACCCTTCTATCCGTGTCTCTCCCCTCCCYGTTCTTTCTTCGACCACCCCTGATAAGCTCCTCTGGAGARCTCGGGATGGCCGTCTTWCTCMTTTCTCTGTCCGTGAGGTGTGGCTCTCCCTTCGTCCRAWTGAGCCTGATGTCTCCTGGCATCATWTGGTCTGGTTCTCCCAAAGCATCCCTAGACATGCCTTCATTCTGTGGGTTGCTCTCAAGCAGCGTCTCAAGACGCACGATAAACTCCGTTTCTGGGAGGCCCATGCCGACCTGTCCTGCGCTTTCTGTCAAAACGGGCCTGATTCGCATTCGCATCTTTTCTTTGAGTGCCCGTTCCCTAATCTGGTCTGGAATGGTTTAAAAGCCAAGCTGAACCTCGAYGGTGTCCCGGATAACTGGGATGATATTATTGGTTTGTTCCAGCAGGTCACAAAAGGAAAGACCATTTGGTCTATCATTCGTCGCTTAGTGCTTGCTGGGACTGTCTACCACCTGTGGCATGAAAGAAATAACCGTATCTTCAAGAGCAAGAGAAGATCGCATAGTATGGTTGGTAAGACGATTTCTGATGATGTCCGDDCCAGGCTCCTTTGCCTGACCTTTAAGCCCTCCCCWAACGTTGTCCGGGCTCGGCTTGCCTGGAACCTCCCTTAGCCGTCTGTTTTTCTTTTGTGCTGCTTTGTCTGGTTTGTGTGAGCTCCTCTGCTCTTCTGGTTTTTCTTGGTGAGGTCTAGGGTGTGCCTTTCTTTAGGCCCCTTTTCCTGCCCTTGTGGTGTTGCCCTTTGCTTCCCGGTCTTGGCTTGACCGGGCCCCTCCCTTGTGGTCGGCGTCTGTCTCTGTCTCTCTTCCTCTCTCTGCTTCTTTCTCCCTTTTTCTTCCCTCTTCTCTTTTTCTCCCCTCCTTTCTTTTCTGGGTGCCTTGGATTCTGGTGGATGTGGTTCGCCCCCACCCGAGAGCGTATTTGTTGTTTTAGTGTTTTGCCTTGATCTGGAGGGGTCTCCCCCCTCCCTATAAAAAAAAAACCCTAAACCCTAAACCCTAAACCCTAAGGGCTTCTCTTAAGGGTCATAAGCATGTCGTCAAGGACGCCCCTTGGTTCATCATGGGAGATTTCAATGCTGCCCCTGACTCGAAGGACAACTCTTCTGGCTTTTCGGGCCCCTCTCGGGGTATGGTTGATTTCCGCGAGTGTGTCCGTAATCTTGAGGTCGAGGATATCAACTTCAAAGGCCTCTTCTTTACTTGGTCTAAAAACCCCAATGGCACGGGWGGTCTCCTMAAGAAGATCGATCGTGTCTTAGGTAATTCCCAGTCCATCTCTCATTTCCCTTCGGCCTCTGTCATCTTTCTTCCCTACCGTTCTTCGGACCATTGCCCTGCAGTTCTTACCCTCCCCTCCCGGTCCCCTTGGAAGCCTAAACCTTTCAAGTTCCCTAATTTCCTTACTCATAAAGAGGCTTTCAATTCTGTCGTGGCTTCGAGCTGGAGCCCTGATCTGTCTGGTTATGAGATGTATAAGGTTTTCCTAAACCTYAAAAATCTCAAAGGCCCTATCCGTAAGCTCCTCAAAGATCAGGGTAACCTGTTCTCTAATGTCTCTAGAATYCGGCTTGAGCTCGACAGGGTCCAGATTGCCCTTGATAGGGACCCTGAAAACGTGGACCTCCGAGAGGAGCACTGTGGGTATTTATCWKCCTATAATAGTGCCTGCCTTGATGAGGAAAGGTTCCTGAAGCAAAAAGCCAAAATCCAATGGCTCCGTGAGGGAGATAAAAACTCTTCTTTCTTCCATAAGTCTGTCAAGAGCCGTATCAGCCGGAATAATATTGACACCATCCAAAATGCTGACGGTATCTGGATCCCTAAGGTGGAGGTTCCTGATCTTTTTGTCTCCCATTTCCAAAATTTCCTTGGGACTCCTCTTCCTTCTCTCCCCATCCGTGATCCCGCTTTTCTTTTTTCT
>NW_020202925.1:0-1041 GCF_001531365.2 Cynara cardunculus var. scolymus
TTTCTCACTTTACTGTTTTCAGATATTATATAGGCTTCAGCAAACCTAGATTGTTCCATGAAAACTTGTGTACAGTGGCGGACTGACATGTTTCCTTGCTCAAGACGAAGGAAATCATCTTCCAACTTTTCTATTGTAACTTCAGGACAATACTGCATTTTAAACTTAACCATAAATTCTTCCCATAACATGGTCTTCAAAATGTTCGGATCTAAACTGGACAGGACTTCCCACCAGTATAAAGCACTTGATCTCAGAACGAGATACAGCAAACATGACTTTGTCCTCTTCTGCACTTTTACTGATTTGCAGACTCAACTCTATATCCTTAAGCCAACACATGGCTTTAACAAGATCACGCTCACCAGAAAACTTGGGAGGTTTACAAGAAAGAAACATTTTGATATCTCCTCCTTTTTGTACTGAAGATGAAGTAAGGGGTACAGATGTACCAGTTACCGACGTACTATCTCCGGCTTCCTTCTGATAATTGGAATTTCTCACCACTTCTGGATTATTTTGGGTTGTACGCCCCAACAAATTCATCAAACTTTCTTGGAATTTTCCCAACTCTACTGCCAACATTTCTTGGGTAATAAATCCGGGATCAGGAACATTGTGTCCACCCCTTGCCCTTCCTCTTTCATGACCAGACATTGAACTTTCTTGAGTTGACAGTTCCTGTTCTTGTCTAGTACCTCTACCTCTTCCTCGACCCCTGCTACGACTTCGCGTTTCTATCGTCATCACATTTTCCAGGTCCTCTCCTTGTGTTACGTTTCTTCTTCCCCTACCTCTTCTATAACCATTAGAGGTCCTTTATGATTGATTGGGATTATCTGCCATTTCTCAGTATATATCTCTTTCTGTCACATTTAAACACACATGATTATTTTCATAATCAAAACATAATAACACATTYATCCTCAARTCTATCCATAACTCAGATTATATCAATCATATATAATCTATCTTTCTCATAATAGGTTTAGCTATAACATATTTCCCATGTTCATAGACCCAGTGAAACCTATTATCATA
>NW_020202925.1:1099-24797 GCF_001531365.2 Cynara cardunculus var. scolymus
GCAAATACCCAGATCCCTTAAACTAAGGCTCTGATACCAACTGTAATATCCCACAATTTCCACCAAACGGATAATCCATATCATCAAAACTATAACACAAAATGTAACATTGTTTACAAAACACGGACTAAAAAAACTTTCTTTACTACATTTATGAGTAAACAAATGTCATCAATATTAAACTTTTCCCTTTCCTTTATTCTGCGAGGTATGATGACCTGCAAAACAGGTTAATCCAACAACTGAGCATTAGACCAAAAAGGTCTAGTGAGTGTATAAATCTCAAACAAACAACATATTTTCCAAATAATCAGTTCAGAATCAAACCTGTTTTGATACATAAACTTATTTATCTCTCTCGCGGTTACACCGCCATTACATCTCTCTCTCTCTCGCGGTTACACAGCCATTACATCTTTCTCTCGCAGTTACACCGCCATTACATTTCTCTCTCGCGGTTACACCGCCATTACAGCTCTCTCGCGGTTACACCGCTATTACATCTCTTTTTCACGATTACACCGCCATTACATCCCTAAATTTTCTAACACTTTAACTGGATTTAGAGTTCGGCCAATCATCTGGAGATCTAATCCGGACAACACTGTCCGGATATTAATCCGAATAAAACTGTCCGGATATTAATCCGGTCATCACATATAAGTACACTGTCCGGAGATCTAATCCGGATAAAACTGTCCGGATATCAATCCGGTCATCACATTCCTTTGAGCGGTTTAATTTTTAATCCGCACACATCTTGAGCGATTTAGGGTTAATCCGGTCACCTCTTGACCAGTTTAGGGTTGAGTCCGGACAACACTTGAGCGGTTTAAGAATAAACCGGTCAACACTTGGATGATTTAAGGAAAAATCCGCACAATATGAAATATAAATCATAATAAACAGTTCCAATAACTACTGAATTGTATGCAAACAAATTATAGTCAAAGCTTAATACACTCACCTTAAACAAGGAAATCTTGATTCTGAATTCTCTTCTTCTTTTCTGTCAAATCGTACAATTCACAAAGAAAACTATTCTAATGAAGCAAGTATGGAAACCCTCTACATCCTTCCCTTTTACTATTTATAGTAAGAGGAGACACTAATATGGCGGCACACACACACACAACCGACTTACCTTTTTCCCAAAATTGTTTTTATTTCAAATAAAAAAAACAATTATACATACACACACATTCTTATATATATATATATATATATGTATATAATCCAAAAATCTTAATTCAAATCTCAAACTTGAATATTACACTAAACGATCAACTCCTTTGAAACCTCAACACCTTCCCCGATCTTCAGAAATTGACGCAAAAAAATTCATTTATTTTCAATATATTGGTCCCAACTGGGTCTACAAGAGTCTTAGACGAACAATTTGTAGAAGGGGGGATGAATTCAAATACATAAAACTTTCATATTTAAAAATACATTGATATAGAAGGATCAATACAGATTTTTTGAAGATTGTTTGTGGAAATAGAAAAGGTAAAGACAACCTATCTAAAACAATATAAGATTACATACAAAAAACTTAGCAACTTAGAAATTTTTTTCCGAAAAGATAAAGACAGGAGGATGTTCTTCTTGGGTAAGAAGTGTATAATTCTTGAGAGGGAATCCTAACTTGCTTGAAGATAAGCGTATATGTTCTTTAGATAGATGTATGTTCTCTCTGTGTATTTTGCATGGAGAAAGCACTCAGCTATTTATACCCATTGCATTAAATGCAAATTAGAAGGGTTGGAAGATGCGTCAAGCTTTAATAGGAAAGCTTGTTCTTTGCTACAGTGAATAGTACATTTGTCTATTCATGAGCATACATCCTTTAGTGGAGTTGGTGGGCACTGGAGTCCACTAGTCAGCTCCGTGCAGTACTATACTTTTGAAAGGGTATGGGTTTGTCCTTTGTATGTGGAAGGACAAGACAAAAACAATCTTGCATGGCAAACTTCATTTGATCGCTGAATGCTTGAATAATGCTGGAGGTCTCTTCAGCATTCACTGAGGCTTGAGCAGTCTTCACACATATGGTGACCAGGTTGTAATCATTGAATATCGCTTCCAATCACGAACGTACCAGTCACTAATATTCAGTTTCAGTCTTCGACATTCACTGAAGGTTTTTTGGTGTGAGTTTTGTCTGCTTGCTGTCGTTGTAGGACTTACAACGCGTGTTTCAGCAATCACTGAACGGACTCAATGATGATCACTGGAACTGAAAAGACCAAAACACTAATCCTTCGAAAACTAAAAGGGATTATCATGAAATCAATGAGAGAGAGAATCAACAATCTCCCCTATATGATAATGACAAAGCAACATAAAGAAAGTTGCTTTAATGATTAATAGTAAGGAAAAGATACATGTAAAGTACATGTCCCTTTTAACTATTTTGGGTTCTTTTTCAGTGAATCAGTTTTTACTTTATAAGTTTCCTTAAGTTACAAGTTTTAAGAAAAAGTGCAAGGGAAACTGAAACTGAAAGCATGTTCACTGACTAGAGATCATTAGTGACTGTAAGAGTATACTAGAACTCATAGACATGTGTCCCTATTACWCTTTTCAGGGATCTTTTTCAGTGATGCTGATGAAATACTTATATTAATCAAAGGAAAATTACAAGTGTTTTAGTCTATACATTTCTAGACTTATTACATATAAGTTGTATAGTGAAAGAAAAGACATAGATAGAAAAGACATACAATGAAAGATAAATTTACAAAACAGAATATCATAACTAATCTAGGTCGCTGAAGTCGATGTAGCTAGGTACTTCTCTAAGCATCTTTTGACGTAGAAATTAACTTCTGATCTTGCGGTCTATCATTTCACCATATGAATCATTGTCCAACTAATACCTGAGATAATCTAAGTGTTCTATGGGACAAAGATTATACTCAGACACTCTATGGAAGCTGTGTTTGCCTTCATAGTCAAGAAAAATATATCCTAACTCAGGCTTTAGATGCACAATGTTGGGTATGTAAGGACCCTTCGCTGGTAAAGAGAGGTTCAACATTGAGATGTCTGGCTTCTTCGAATCCTTCAGGACTTCATCTAAGGAGAACTTTGATTTCATGTTCATTCCTTAGGGTTGGTCTGTCATTAGGACTTGAAGGTCTTCTTCTTCCACTTTTCTTCAGTGATGGCTTTGTAGGTACAACGACGAATTTAGACATCTTCTTGATCAGCTTGCTGAGGATGTTTTCAATTATCGGCTTGTGCCTTAAATTTAAGCGTTGAATTGCTTAGTGGATCTCCAGCCATTCACTGTAGCCGTATTGTCCTAGGTAAGAAGGATACTCCATGACAGCTTCAAGGTTGTCTCTGGTGATGAGCATCGAGACGAGAAGTCCACTATCTTTCATCCGTCCTGTTGATCCCATATCTCTCAATAACACAAAGATTCAAGTTATGAAGAACCTAAATTTGTAGTATGGATGGATAATAGTGAAGAACAACTCAAGAATATTCAAAGAATAATGGAGCGTCAAATGAATCACTATTATTAATGAGTAGGAACAACATTTGATTACAAGAAATATAGAGGCTATTTATACTAATAATCTAATTTAGGAGATAACTATCTAGAGAAAGATATCTATAAGATATTCTAAGAAAAGATATCAATCTAGAAATATGGAAATAATATCAATCTATTTGGAGCAATAGAAATCCAGCTGTCGATTAGTCATCTCCAACTGTCTTCTAGGAGGCGTGTTCATCCATGAATCTTCATAAGGCTTCTTGGAAGGATATCTCTGGTTGAAATATTGTTGAATTCTCTAAGTGTTGATGACCAGAGGGGTGATGGAGGTGCATTGTTCATCACACCTATGGATCCTTCATCAGATCTCTGGTTGGCATGGACATTTAGGATTTCTTCTTGCTTTTCTTCCATCAGCCCCTGCACTTCCACACTTGTATGTTTTTCATTACTTTTACAATAACAGTGATGGGGTCTAACAATCTCCCCCTAAGTAATGAAAAAATGAACAAATACTACCCTTTTTTCTGATCCTTCGATAAAAAGATTCATCCTCTTCATAAAAAATAGGAATCTATAAAATATGGAAGAATTGTAAAGAACAGAGACTAGTCTAGTAGAAACATCCTTTTTCCAAAAAATTTCATTCGTCGAAAAGTTGGATGATTTCTTAAAACAAGGAAGCAAATATGAAAATTAAGTACATCAATCATGGTTTCCACTAAAATTTTTCCAAAATCACATCATCAATCCTCTATAGCGGATGACTGTGGAGATACCATGAATCAATTCTTGACCTTTCTTCATCGGAACGTGCACTCTACCCAGTCTCTCTCGAATGACCTTCTAAAACCATTCAAGTGTATCGGTTGAATACTTGAAGGCCTCAGTTAGTCTGAAGTACTTTTTGATTCCTTACTCATTCCTGAAGACCAACCTGAGCTCTGGTTGAGTTAGGACTGATGAAGAGCGCGTTTCTTGTAGTCCCTGAAAGTCTTCATTTGGAGGTGTGTAGGATAATCTCTCGATCCCTAGTTCCAGAGCTATTTGGAAGTCATTCGTAGCTTTGAACTTCACCAGGGTCCGCATTGTCTCTATAATCGCTCGATTGGTCATCCCATACCTTATCCCTTGATCATGCCTCTGAGTTGTGTAGCCATACAAATCGATCAAGTCCTATGGATTGAGATTTATGAGATCATTGTCGTTGAAGATGTTGATCATCCCATGTGCATGTTCCATGGTATACCCAATGTACTTGATGGCTTTGTTCGCGAAGGTCCGGATCTTGATGTCGAGGACTGTCTTCATTCCATCGTTGGAGAAGACGACTTGTGGTGGAGAGGTCGTATGTCTCACGAATCTATGTTGTAGCAGATCCATCGACTTATGCGATAGGTTGGGAGGATTGAGAACTAGATGTTCATCGCGGTCGTGATAGATATAGTGATGGATATTCTCCATCATAACAGGTTCCCTTGGTGGCACCGGCGGCTTTCTTCTTAAGGTTTCCATCTGATATATAATTTCTTTGACTCTGTCCATTATTGGAGCTTGCCTTGATGAAGATGGGATGTCTGCAGGCACCTTTTGGGTAGGTTGGGTGATGGGTGGTTGTGTTTGGGTAATGGGTGGTTGTGTTTGAGTAATAGTGGGTTCTGTTTGGGAAAGGGGAGGTTCTAGTTGTGTGAGTGTGGGCTCTGGTTGTATGGTGGATGGTTCTAGTTGTATGGTATCTGGTTCTTTTGGTTCTAGTTCTATGAGTTTTGGTTGAATAGGCTCTGGTTGTATGGGTTCTAGTTGAGTAGGCTCTGGTTGTATGGGTTTTGGTTCTAGTTGTGCTGGTTGAGTGATGGAGGTGGTGTTGGTGATGGGATAAAGTGAGTAGCAGGTTTCGGTGGGGTAGAGGGTTGATGTTCAGAGGAAGATGAACAACTCACCAAAATTGGTGAGAAATCATTGGTTGGTGGTGGGTTTTGAGTGCAAGCAGAGGGAACATGTAAATTATGTACATCATCAAAGGGCTGAGGTTCTGGTTCCCTCCCTTCGGTTCCTTGGGTTGGTTGGTTGGTTGGTTGATCATGTGGTCGTGGTGGTGGTGATGCAGTTTCTATTGGTGCGCTAGATGGGTTCTCCCCTGTTGATCCCAGATCTCTCAATAACACCAATAATTAAGTTAAGAATAACCTAATTATATAGTTTGGATGAATAAAATGATGAACACTCAAGAACAATTGATGGATATTCAAAGAATATACTTGAGTGTCAAATGTTTCACTTTATTTCAATGATTGTGAAAACATAAAAAGAGTCAAAGATTACAATAGGTCATCCAAGTTCAGTTTAAGGTCATCCAAGGACCACTGAATGGAGTCAACAAAGGCTTGGAACTAAGCCTTTGTGACTAATTTTGCAAGGGGGTAACCCCTACAGCAACGGATGTTGTAGGTTGGGCCTCAGTTCCAGAGGCGCCTCCATCGATGCCTGGTGGAGAGGGAGGCACAGGAGGACTTCCATCACATCCTTGGTAGCCCTCAAGAGAGGAGCTACCTCGTGATGTTACGACATGTACCTCTTCTTCATCGGATTCAGACTCCGATGAAGGGAAGTAGATGTGTTTCCCCGTCGCTAGACCAAGAATATACGGGGTTTTTGCTCGAAGGGGCGATCGCTTTGAACGATCGATGGGTACATCAAAGGAAAAAGCAACTATTGCTTCTGTGTGTAAGAGAAATGGCGAGCCATGAGGAGAAGTGTCTCTTATGTCTTCATCACCCCCCTGTTGGGAGAGAGGTGATGGATATTGGGGTTCCTTAGCAGTGTCATCTCAAGAGGCCCGAAGAATGGCCTATGGATGGATTTGATGGGTTGGGATTGGACTGGGCGGTCCTTATTCAATACCCCTTTGGCCTTGGTCGCCAGGGGTAGAAGATGTGGTTGGCCGGGGTTGGGGTGATTGAATTGAAGTGTGTATAAGGCCGAGGGAGGTGGGAGGAGTGTCATCATCATCTTCATCATCTGATGAAGACGACTCCTCTTGTGATCCCTCGCTTGTGTCAGGGGAGGGCTCTATGTGCTTTGGGTAGTTGGCCACGGTTGTTGGGCCAGCAAAGAGTTTTCGTAAGACGTAGGCAAGCAAAGGTGTCGGGAATGACACTAAGCATGACCCTTGACAAGGGTCTTTATGAAGGGTAACCATCCTTGGAGATGGTTGGGCGATGACCATTCATGACGTACTGAGTAGTGAATGGTTCATCGCAGGGAAGCTTGTGTGCCTTCATCGCGTCCTTGATAAAGAAAGCAAGGAAGCGAGGGAAGAGCACCGATGTAACTGGCTTCCTTGCCGGCATAAGCTTGTTCTTCTTCACAACTGTAGCATATATCTCGTTGTAGATGAGGAGAGCATAGTCTAGAGGCAAGTTGAAGAAGAGCCCATACATGGTGGTCATTATGTTGATGTTGCCCTGGTCCATGCTCCCTAGTTTGCATGTAAGGGCTCTGTTGAGGACAAAGAAGAAGACATTCCACATGGGTGGAAGAAACTGCCTCTTGAAGTTGGAGGCGTTGTGAAGTTCCCTGTTGTAGTCCAACATTCTAATGAAGCATAGAATGTCGTGGCTAGTTGGCGGTTCCGCATAGTGGGCTATCCCGAGCTCTTGTCGAGTGCGGATGAACAGTACCTTTGAAATTTTGGCGCGGGAGATCTTGATAGAACAAACCATGTCGTTGGGGACGTCGATGTCACCCATGATCCCACGGTTCTTTGGGTAGAAGTCGCATGTCTGCCAGTATTGTTATACATACTTCACTAGCACCTCGTTGTCGGAGAGGGTGAGGGCTGGTTGAAGAATGCAATTCTGGAAGAACTCAATTAAGATTGCAAACCTGTCTTCGAAGAGTTGGGGGCGGAGATCGATAACATGATTGTTTGGCTTGATTGGGAGGAAGACGATTGCTCGGCTGTTTGCCCCGGTTGATTGAACGTGACTGTCATTGTTGTTGGATTCATGCGAGGCTAAAGACACTATTTTTGCAGGTCAAAGAGTTGCAGGTTTTCTAGCTGTTTGTAGTTCTTGAGAGTTTTTGTGAGCGTAAAGGGTAAGTGGGTTAGGGACGACTGGTATTTATAGTGAGAGGGAGAGGAAGGGTTGGGTTCAAAAATAATATTTAAATAATATTTGGGTAATGATGGTGGATAGATGTGTGATCGTGAGCCATAAAGACTGCTCACAATCATGATGGTGCAGGTTTATAGGGACACGTGTCAACATGGAGTGGGTTGGAAGAAAATGTGAAGGGTTTTTAGGGAACATACTTTTGGTGGGTGTCAGGCGCGTGAGGTTTGAAAAAGAAGGTGACGGTTGGGTTATTTAGGGAAAAATTATTAAAAAATAATAATAATCCCAAGGATAATTCTCAAAAATATAATCCCAAACAAAATTAAATTTAAATATCCATCTTTATTGGAAGATAAATGCAAATTACAAAGTGTTGATCTTCTAAAAATCCATGTTGTATGGTTTTTAGTCACAAAAGCTGCAATATTGTATAATCTTAAAAATGTATTCAATCAAAGATGGGTTTTAATGGAAAAAATGATTTATCATGGAACCAGAAGGGCTCTGGTTGGTCATGACATTTGTGAGAGGGAACCAGAGGGTCTCTGGTTGTGAGTGATGAACAAGTTCATCATGAAATGTTGGGTTTTGATGAAATAGAGGCTCTAGATAGACGAACCAGAGGCTCTGGGTGATCATTTTAAACCCTTGGAATAAAAACATACCCTTTAAGAAGGACCAGAGGGTCTCTAGTTGAATGTAAGGGATGAAATACTCCATTAATGTAGCATTTTTGTGATCCAGAGGCTCTGGGTGGGAAAATGCAAGATTAAATAACCAAGGTATTGAACTAGAGGGTTTCTAGTTGAATAGGGATGTACAACCAGACGGATGATTGGTTCAATTTGGATCCTTAAGGGTGAATGGGATATGCATGACTCCCCCTCAAATGATGCAAATGAATGTGCAATGTGTAAAAACTCCCCCTAGAACGAACAAGGGAGATACATGGGATGACCAGAAGCTCTGGTCTATACAACCAGAAGCTCTGGTTGTGAATGATGGTTTAAATGAATATGAATGATGATGAGAATGGAGGGTCTATGGGACCAGAGGGTCTTTGGTTCCAAAGACTTAGAATTAGAGGCGTTGGTTG
Source organism: Cynara cardunculus var. scolymus (assembly GCF_001531365.2). Taxonomy (NCBI): domain Eukaryota; kingdom Viridiplantae; phylum Streptophyta; class Magnoliopsida; order Asterales; family Asteraceae; genus Cynara; species Cynara cardunculus. Next base: position 9,825 of record NW_020202925.1, read on the forward strand.
CATGGATGAAATAAAATGCAATGATAATGCAAGGAAAAAGACAACTTATTTAGACCAAGTTGGACCAGAGGGACTCTGATCTCAAAGAACTTGGAATCCAGAGGCTCTTGTCATTGGAACCAGAGGCTCTGGTCGTAAAATGAATGGAAAAACTAAGTTATATGCATGGAAAAAAGAAAGGAGGGGAGACCAAGTTGGACTAGAAGGGCTCTGGTCACAAGGACTTGGAATCCAGAAGCTCTGGTCTATAGAACTAGAGGCTCGGTTTGGAAAGGGAATACTTAGTGAAAAACACCAAGTGTTTTCTTTGGACCAGAGGGGCTCTAGTTCCAAAGAGAAGAAATTTTGGCCATATATAACAAGTATTTCTAGTTGTCTAGAGGCTCTGATCTTTATAACCTGAGGCTCTGGTTTAGAGTACTTGGTTGTGAGGGCTATTATAATATATCACTTTTAGGCATAACCAAGAGATATTGAGAATCTCTGTTTAGAAAGATAATTTGCCTCTAAGTGGTGAGATTCAGCATACTCATCTTGTTGACAAGAAATATAAATCTTTTCTCATCTAGTGCTTTTGTAAAAATGTCAGCAAATTGATCTCTGTAGTAACAAAATAATCTGTATTGTTCCCTTTTCTACATGATCTTTGAGAAAATGGTACCTGACATCAATGTGAATAGTCTTGGAATGTTTCATAGGATTTGTAGAGATGGCTATGGTACTTTTGGAGTCACAGAGGATAGGGATCTTTTCATATTGAAACCCATAATCCTTCATCTGGGTCTTCATCCAGAGCACTTGTGAACAACAACAGGAAGCAACAACATATTCTGCTTCTGCTATAGAGGTTGAGATACAATTCTGTTTTCTAGATGTCCAACTCACCAGCTTGTCCCCCAAAAGTTGACAGCTTCCAAACGTACTCTTTCTATCAAGCTTGAAACCTGCATGATCTGCATCTGTATACGCTATTAGATGAAAGCCAGAGTTCTTTGGATACCAAAGACCCAATGAAGGGGTTCCCCTAAGGTATCTAAAGATCCTCTTGACTGAAGAAAGATGAGATTCCTTAAGATTAGCTTGATATCTTGCACAAAGACATGTAGCAAACCTAATATCTGGCCTACTAGCTGTTAGATAGAGGAGTGATCTAATCATGCCTCTGTTGGTAGTTACATCCACAGATTTTCCTGATGGATCAGCAAACAACTTAGCTCCTGTAGCCATTGGTGTTCTCATCGATGATGAATTTGAGAGAGAGTATTTCTTTAGAAGGCCAGTCACATACTTGGACTGATTGATGAAAATTCCTTCTAAAGTTTGTTTTATTTGAAGACCAAGGAGGAAACTGAGTTCTCCCATCATTACTCATCTCAATTTTGTTTTTCATCAGCTTTGAGATTTTTCCGGAAAATTTGGAGTTAGTAGAACCAAATTTGATGTTGTCCACATATATTTGGACAAGTAAAATATCACCTTTATGCTTCTTATGAAAGAGATATGTTGATGGTACCTTTTTTGAATCCATTGGCAATGAGAAGGGTAGATAGTGTATCATACCAGGCCTTGGGTGCTTGCTTCAGCCCATAGAGAGCTTTGTCTAGAAAATAGACATAGTCTGGATGCTTGGGATTCTCGAACCCAGGAGGCTGCTTCCTCTTGAAGTTTTCCATTGAGGAAGGCAGATTTGACGTCCATCTGATAGACCTTGACACCTTTGTGTGCTGCATAGGCATGGAGTATTCTGATGGCTTCAAGCTTAGCAACTAGAGCAAAGGTTTCATCATAGTCTATTCCTTCTTCTTGGTAGTAGCCCTTTGCAACAAGCCTAGCTTTGTTCCTTACTACTATGCCATCTTCATCATTCTTGTCTTTGAAGACCCATTTGGTTCCAATTGCCATTTTCCCTTTGGGTAGAGGCATGAGGGACCATACTTTGTTCTGCTCAAACTACAGTAGTTCCTCTTGCATGGCGTCTATCCATTTTGGATCTTGTAGGGATATAGAAATCTTCTTTGGTTCAATCATATTTAGAAAGTTGGCGAAGAGGCATTCATTGGCATTGGCAGATCTCGTCTTGACACTGGATGATGGATAACCAATGATTTGGTGATGAGGATGGTCTTTTGTCCACTTGGTGCAAGATGGAGGTTCTAGAGCAACAGGATGCAGTTCTTCATCGGATGATGGAACTGCTTGTTCCCCCTCAAAGAGATCATCTCCAGATTGATGCTCTGGTTCTGAAGACACATAAGAAGTAGATGGTGAAATAACATGAGTTTCAGAAAGAGTTATACCTTCAGCATTGGAGATCTCATGTGTTTCATCGGCTCTGGAAGGAAGTTCTTCATTGGGCGCTTGTCTAAAGACTACTTCTTCTTCAAATATGTTTTCGAATAAATGAACCAACTCTAATTCATTGGGTTTGCTAAGTGATGAATCAGAGGCTCTTTCTAATAGCCTGAGTTCTGAACTGCTTTGTCCAGAAGTCATTGGTGATGAATCATCAAAGGACACATTGATGCTTTCAATGACTATCTTTGTCCTTCTTATGAATACTCTATAGGCCTTGGCAGTTTGAGAATAACCCAGAAATATGCCTTCATCAGCCTTCTTGTCGAATTTGCCAAGATATTCCCTGTCGTTGAGTACAAAGCATTTGCACCCAAAGACATGGAAATATTTGACATTTGGACGTCATTAGTTGATGAGTTCATATGGGGTCTTCTGGTGCCTCTTGTTGATGATAGAACGGTTTTGGGTGAAGCATGCAGTGGAAATTGCTTTGGCCCAGAAGGAATTGGTAGCTCGAATGAAGCAAGCATGGTCCTTGCTGCTTCTACTGGGGTTCTGTTCCTTCGCTCAACTACTCCATTTTGCTGTGGAGGTCTGGCTGCTGAAAAGTTTTGAGAGATACCTTTGCTGATGAAATATTCATCAATTTTGGTATTCTTGAATTCTGTTCCATTGTCGCTTCTAACTTTGATGATTTTGCATTGGAGAAGGACTTGGAGCCTCTTCATCACCGTGATGAGGAGATCAACAACATCTGATTTTTTCTTGACAAATTCAACCCATGTGTATCTTGAGTATTCATTAACAAGTACAATGATGTATTTTTTTTCCGAGAGGATTTGTATGGAGATTGGCCCACAGAGGTCGATGTGAATCATATCCAAGGGCTTGGAGCAGGAGGTTTTTGACTAGGTTCTGTGAGAAGCCCGTTTTAGCTTCCCCATCTCACAGGCTGAGCAGAGGTGGTCTTTTTTGAAATTGAGATCAGGAATCCCCTTTACCAACTTCTATTTGGCTAACTTCTTCAGGACATCAAAGTTTAGATGTGAGAATTTTTTATGCCATAGCCACTTTTCATCACCCCTATGCGAGACAAGGCAGATAGTGTCTTGACCCACAGAAGATTGAAAATCCAGATGATAGAGATTTCCTTCTCTCTTTGCCTTGATGATGCTTTGGCCGGGCTTTGTTTTGATGATGCAGAAGCCTTTGTGAAATCTTCAAGTCCCTTGTCGCAGAATTGGCTTATATTTAGTTGGTTATGTTTCAAGCCTTCAGCATAAGCCACTTTAGCGATTGAGATGTTGCCCTTGATGAGAGTGCAATATCCCTTGATAGTTCTCTTGTTGTCTCCAAAAGTAACCGAGCCTCCAGATTTTTTGATGAAGGAGGACAATTGACTTTTATCACCAGTCATATGCCTGGAGCAACCTGAATCCATATACCATGATTGCACATGCTGGTCCTGCAAGACAAATAAAGGGGTTTTAGGTACCCATTTCATAATGGGTCCACGTTTGTTAGCCGGGGATTTGACATCCTTCTTTTCATCAACCCTCTTGGATTTGGGATGATTTCCATTATTAGCCTTTGTAGGCTCAGGTTTATTTCCATTGCCCTTGGCCTTTTCAGGCTTGGGATTTTTCATATTTTCATGAGGCTTAACAATTTTATATCGATAAACATGCTTAGAAAATATGCATCGATGGTTTAACATGTGATTCCTCAGGTTTTGTAAAAGAGTTAAACACTGACAGTTAGGAGCTTTTGGACAAGAGTGTTTAACTGATTTCTTTTTATTTGATGGAAAAAAAGCAAAAACAGAAGGTGAAGATTTTGTCCTAGCATTGGTAGTTTTTAAAAACTTCCTATCTAGTGCAGACTTTTTATTTGAAGGGACAGGCGTGGGTTTTACTTCTTTCCTGAGGAGAGGCTTTTTCCCTTTAGCTGAAGGAGAAGAAAAATACAAGTTAAAATTTTCAGTAGCAGGCCACTTCGATTTCTGTTCACGAGTAAACTTTATAAATTTAGTTTGAAGGTTCAAGCATTGTGAAGTTTCTTTGGCAGACTTAACATTTTTCAACTTTCCTTTTTCTTTGTCTGAAGAATTCATAGCTTCTAGAATTTCATGATTCATTGAGGTTTTTGAAGTTTGAAGTTTCTTATCCACAATGATCTCTGGTGATTCACAGATTTTTTTTCTTCAGAGTCAGAAGCAAGAAAGTCTCTTGTAGATTTCTCAAAGTCAAAGTTTTCATGGATGTTTTTGGAAGAGATGGGTTCTGAGGTTGAAGGTTCATAAGTTTCTGTTGGGAGTTCCATCGCTTCTGATTTCTCAGATGAATTTTCAAGGTTACTTGAATTATTCATCAATCCATCAGATGATGGTTCCTTACTAAAAGTTTCTCTTCCAACAACAACACTTGCTGATGAACTTGTGGAATTGATAACCAGCGGCTCTGGTTTAACCATAGGGTTTCCATCGGTCTCTGGTTTTGAGGCATCATCCTTTTTATCAGAGTTCTTACTTGAACTGCTCTCATAAACCACATTCTCAAAATTTTGCCTCAAAAGAATCGTTTTTCCATCTACTTTCACCTTTTTGAAGTTAGCTTTGAGTTTTGGATAAAAGTCGGGTTTTTGAATACATCCAAGTTTGAAAGTGGATTCAAGGGTGAATTCTTGTTCTCGATGAAAGAGTCAAGATCATTGAATCCGATTCTTTGGTAATCCTTTTGTCCATTTAATTTTTCATAAACATCTTGGGCATCTTTGTATTTCTTCATCAAGAGTTCATTGATTTGAAGCTTCTGATGAAGAATTTCCCTTTCTTTTTGGAAGAAATCTTTAAGAGCCACTGAATTTAGTCGTTCTGCCTCAGATTCTTTTAAGGCTTTTACCTTCTTCTCTAAATCTTTAGTTATTCTCTTGTTCAAATCCATAAGTTTTTCTTCCTCTGGTGTTGGGTTCAATATTGTGCTAATATGTTGTATTCAAGTTGTTTCTCTCATTTTGTAATAGTTAGTGTTATTGCTTTCTTAGTATAAATAGGAGATTTGTAGTTAAATTGTAATCAGTCTTGCTAATCATTTTGTAATTACTCTCTCAAGAAATACATTCAAAAGCTTTGGTGAAATTCTCTCTCTCTCCTTTCACTTATACTTTGAAGATTATCTGATTTGATTGATAATTGGGATTCACAATTGGTATCAGAGCATAGGAGCAATAATTTGTTTGAAGGATTACACAAATTTCGAGGATTTTTTGCACAAAATCTGTAATTTTTCGCACAAAATCGCCTGTGTTCTTGAAGTTTATCGCCTGCGTTCTTGAAGATTTTGGCCGAATTGATCTTTTTCTTCATAATCACATCATAATTCATTGTTAATTGTTAAAATTTGGATTACAAGAGTCGCATCTAAACATATTTGGACTGTTTTGCTTTTTAATCAAGTTTTGTAACAATTTTGACAGATTTTTGAGTTTACGAAAACTTTCTGTTTCTTCAAAATGTTCATAATTTTTCATGTTTTGATCCAAAATTTTGGTGAAAAGTTGATATAATTGTGTTTTTGATTGAAGGTAAATCGTATAACTCTTTGACCGATATAGGATAAATCGTATACCTCTTTCTGCGATTTGTGACTTGGTGAATCTGATTTTCTGTGTTTGATTTAGTGTTAAACCGCTTGTAACTGTGTGCGATTTAGAATTAAACCGCTTGATACTTTGTGCGATTTAGTAATAAAGCGATTGATATAGTCTGGGATTCAGTCTCTATCCGATTGATATTGTGAGCTATTTAATTTTGATCGTATTGTGACTTTGTGCGATTTAAACTGTGATAGATTTTTGACTTTGACTTTACTTGTGCGGATTTTGACTTTGACTTTGACTCTCAAGCGATTTGTAAGAATTTGACTTTGGTAATTGAATGGATTGATTGTTTGACTTTTATAAATCGTATGTTGCATTGATCGGATTAATTGTGTTGACTGTTTGACTTTTTGTAAATCGATCGAATTGTGAATTTTTGTGTAAATTCTTGATAAGTGTTTTGTCCAGATATCTAATCCGGATAACCTGTGCGATTTGCTTTAATTTTGACAAACTTAGTTGTCCGGACTTTCAATCCGGATAAGCTTGTCCGGACTTCTAATCCAGATAAGACTAAGTGTTAAAAAATTTCTAAGTGTTGAATGTTTGTAAATTTCCTGCGTGCGAATTTTTTTGAGATATTATTGAATTTTAATCCTTCGAATCAAATTCTGAACTGCAGAGATCTAGTATCATTTTAATCAGATAAAATGAGTTCAAGAGAAGCGACGACAATTGGTACTAATACCAAGCCACCAGTACTTTTTTCAGAGGAGATTATAACCAATGGATGGATAGATTTCTCAACTTTTATTGAACGCATGAAAGAAGGAAGGATGATTATGGAATCACTAATGGAAGGACCAGTTGTATTTTGGAGAGAAACACCTGCTAGTCCTGCTGAGGGCAGACCTGCTCAGAGAGTGATCAAAGAGAAATCCAGATATTTAGTTGAAGAGAAAGAAAGAGCACATGCTGATGTGTTGTGCAAATCTTATATGATGCAAGCGCTGACTAATGACATCTATACAAGCATCGACAATTATAAAGCTTCTGGACACAGTATGTGGATGCAAATAGAAAAGATGATGATGGGTTCTAAGGTGGGAACTCAGTTGAAAATCACAAACTGCATATCTGCATATGAGGAATTCAAGGTTAGAGAAAGTGAGAGCCGTGATGATGTGTATGACAGGCTAACCAGACTGTTAAATGAGCTTACAAAGAATGGCATTTCTAAAACTGTAATTCAAGTAAATGTTAAATTCCTCAGTAATCTGCAACCGGAGTGGAAGCCTTACGCAAATAATATCATATATAATAAATCCTTATCTGATATTGATATTCACGAGGTTTATGAAACTCCAAAAAAAAATAAGGAAGATATTTTAGAGGTCAGATATTTAAAGAAGAAAAAGGTGAAGGAAGTTACTGATCCTTTGGCCTTTGTTTCTGAAAAGAAGAATAAAGTCAAGTCTTGTAAACAAGTAAAAGAGGTCAGTCAGACAAGCGAGTCGTCAAGTGAAAGCAGTGACAGCTCTGATTCGGACTCAGAGATGAATGAAATTAAACAGGCCATGACAATGTGAACCAAAGCCTTTCAGAAGAAGTTTCAGAAGAAACCGCACTCTAATAATCAAATATTCTCTTCGGTTTCAGAATATGAGTTTAAAGATAAATTTGGAGAAAAGAAGAAATATGATTTAAGAGATACGAGAAGAACTATGAGAAGAAACCTGAAGAGAAGAAGAAGTTCATTAAAGGAGTGGCAGATGAGAATACCAAATGCTACAACTGTGGCAAATTGGGACATTTTGCGGTAGACTGCTGAAAGCCGGTTACAAGATATACCGACTTTTATAAGAATAAATTTCTCCTGTCTAAACAAAGAGATGCGGGAAAGGCATTGATGGCTGAAGATGACCATTGGTTGAACATCACTGATGAGGAAGAGGAGTCAGAAGTTGTGGCTCAGATTTGTCTGATGGCAAGGACTGAAAAAGACTATTCTGATGAGTATGAAGAGGAGAGTGCTGAAATATATGATGAGGTATTGGAAAGTTCATGCATATATCAGATGCAAAAGATGATGTCCAAACTTCAAAGTTTTCAGCAACATTTAAAATCTGAAAAACAGCGTACAAATAATCTTGAAAAGATTTAGAAACGCAAAAAAAAAAATACATCAAGCTTTTTGATGAAAATGCTGAAAATTTTGATTGGGCACAATCTTTATTATCTGAATCAAAATCTTTTAATAAAAAATCCAACATCTTAAAATCTGAATTATTTTATTCAAAGGACAAATATAAATCTTTAGAATTGGTGAATGAAAAATTAATTGTTAAAATAAGTAAGCTTGAGTTGCAAATTAAAGATTTAAATGAAAAACTGAAAGCTAAAGAGGAAAAGTTATATAAGAGAGAGCAAACTGATCAAACGATTTTTCTAAACAAACCTTCTGAGACAAGATTTTTTAGTTCTCGGGAAGGGTTAGGGTATGAAAGTCCAAATCGTTTAGAAAAAGCTTTATATTTTACCCCAACTCTGTATAAATTTGAATATCTTGACTGTGGTCCTGAGTTTCAAATTAAATTTACAAAATCTTCTGATGAAGTCGAAGAATAAGAAGATTTTAACATAAAAAGAAAAGTCAAAATATAAGATCCGTTTGACTATACAAATCTAAATGACAGCTATAGAACACCAGCCTCTGCACTTTCGACAGATTATTTTCATAGTTATTCAAAAACAGAGCTTGAATCTAAACCTGCTGAATCAAAACTTTATGCACCAACTTTAATTTTGGAAAAACAAGTGGTTTAGTTAGAGAAAATATTAAATGAAGAAAGACTTTCATTTAATAAACAAAAACAAGAATTTCTAAATAAAATTGAAAATTTAGAAAATTCTAAAGTCAAATCGGAACGAGTTGTGTCTGAATATTTTTAATGTACAAAATATTTAAGTGACACTTCTGAATCAGAATAATTAAATGTTTTAAATGAAGAAATCAATTTTTCTGACATCTTGAATTCTGATACTCATTTAGACAATGAGATTTCTCAGTTTGATTTCTCGAAGAAACTTCCCAGTCATGAGGATTTTATTGTTAAAAATGAAATGACTGAGGATACCGAAATAGCTTCAGATTTTAAAAAGACTTTTAATAAAAAACCTATTTCTGAGAATTAGTATTATAAAAGGAATAAATCTAAAAAGAATTCGAAGAAACAGAAGAAGCTTATTAAAAATTAACAAAAGATTCATCATTCAAACAAAACTGATGATTTTATTTCTTCTATTTCAGATAATGCATTGAAGTTTAAGAAGGTGTGGAGAGTGAAAGAGAAGATAAATCATCAAATCAACAGAAGAAAAGTTCTGCTGATTCTATGTTAAATAATTATGCATTGAATAAACTGTAAACAAATATTCAATAAATGAATTGTTTGATATTAAGAATAGCAAAAACAATTGTTCTCCATGTAGATTGGGTGAGATGTTTATGTCTTTTACTTCTTTTAAACCTTGTCATGTTATGCATTCTACTCTATCTGCTTTATCAAAGAAAATTATTTTCAAAGAGCGTTGGTTTGGTACTTATAGTATACCACCAACAAAATCTGATCTGAAAGGACCCATCTAAAATGGGTACCAAAACCCAATTGATTCACTGTGCAGGTTAACCGACATGTGTGGTTCTTCGACTCATTATGTTATAAGCACATGACTGGTAGAAAAGCGCTCTTATCAAATTTTGTTCAATCTTTTGGAGGAACGGTAAGATTTGGTAATGACCAATACGTGCCTATCCTTGGATACGGTGACGTAATTACTGGAAATTTAATGATAAAGAAAGTGTCGTATGTCGAAGGACTTGGACATAATCTTTTCAGTATAGGTCAATTTTACGATAAAAATCTAGAAGTTTGTTTTAAAGCTAACCAGTGTAGCATCCGTACTACTGATGGTAAGGAGCTACTAGCTGGAGTCAGAAGATCAAACCTCTACACAATCGACCTATCTAATACACAAATGGATACTGAAGTCTGCTTGATATCTAAGGCATCCTTGAAGCAAAATCTGTTGTGGCATCAACGTCTTTCACATCTCATCTTCAAAAATCTGAACAAGTTGGTTTCATAAAGACCATGTGTGCAGTGCATGTGAATTGAGTAAACTGAAGAAAGCTTCACACAAGTCAAAAACAGAGTTCAATACTGAACATCCTCTTCATTTACTCCATATGGATCTATGTGGTCCTATGAGAGTACAAAGCATAAATGGAAAGAAGTATGTGCTAGTCATTGTCGATGATTATTCCAGATATACATGGGTTCATTTTATGAGGTCAAAAGTAAAAGCAGCTGAGACAATTATTTCTTTCTTGAAGACTGTTCAAACAAATCTACAAATGACATTCAGAAAATTAGAACTGATAATGGAACTGAATTCAAGAACAGTGTTCTCGGYTCATTCTTAGAATCCCTTGGTATCACACATACTTTTTCAGCAGCCCGGACACCGCAACAAAATGGTGTCGTTGAACAGAAAAATAGAACTTTGGTGGAAGCGGCGCATACACTCCTAAATTGCTCTAAGCTTCCATTATTTCTTTAGGCTGAAGCCGTGGTGACTGCATGTTTTACCGAGAACCGATCCCTTATACACAAAAGGTTTGGTAAAACTCCATACAAGATTATAAATAAAAGAATACCTAATATCAAATTATTTTGAGTATTTGGTTGCAGGTGTTTTATTTTAAATGACAGAGAGGACAGAGGTAAGTTCGCTGCGAAGGCTGTTGAAGCGGTATTCATAGAATACTCAAAAACGTCTGCTGCATACAGGGTCTACAACAAGCGTACGAAAATCATCAATGAGAGCGTCAACGTTTCTTTCTATGAAGTGATTGATGTGGTTTCTAAACAAAACGGTTCACGACCCGGACTGATAATTAACACTTCGCAGAATGGAAATATCATTGAATCTTCAAATTCTAATCTTTCTGATCTAGATTCTTTCTTAGAGAACTTTTACAATGAATATTTTGATAATAAATCTAATAAGTCCAATAATTTGTCAAAGACCTTCCAGCCTAGTGGTAAAGGCTTGGGCATGGCATAGTCATGAACCCGAGTTCGAACCCTGGGAGAGGAGTGTTGGTGACATTTAAGTGGGGCCATGTTTAGCCTCCAAATTTGTCGGGGATTAGTCGGGCTTTGGCCCGGACACCCTTACAAAAAAAAAGCCCAATAATTTGTCCAGGAATTTTCAAACCGAACAACAGTTTTCTGGCCCATCTGCTGATGTTTCAGTAACTGAAAATGGAGGAGAACAAGAAGATGTTGATGAATCATTCAAGATGAAAATACCTTACCTCAGTCAGATATTCAGCCTATTTCAGTTCCAAACAATGAACCTTCACCTGAACCTGTTACAAATAATTCCCCAATTGCTTATACTGATCAAAGTTCTTATATTCCCCTACCTCATAGCAAAAAGTGGACAAGAGATCATCCAATACATCAAATTATTGGTGATCCATCTGCATCTATTCGTACTCGATCTGCTTCTGCTAATGAGTGTCTTTATTCCACTTTCCTAAGTAATATTGAACCAACTAAGGTGTCTGAAGCCTTAGCAGATCCAGACTGGATAATTGCGATGCAAGAGAAGCTGAATTAGTTTGAAGTATTAAAGGTCTGGAGATTGGTTCCGTGTCCCAATAATAAAACAATTATCGGTACAAAGTGGGTTTTCAAGAATAAAAAGGATGAAGATGGAGTTGTTGTCAGAAATAAGGTCTGGCTCTACTCAAAAGGATACAATCAACAAGAAGGTGTTGACTACGATGAAACCTTTGCTCTGGTAGCAGGGATCGAAGCTATAAGGATGTTTTTGGCGTACGCTGCACACAAGAATTTCATTGTGTACCAGATGGACGTCAAGACGACATTTCTTTATGGTCTTCTCAAGGAAGAAGTTTATTGTTAGCTCTAATATTCACTTATTGTAAAAGTATGAAAAAGTATTCTGCAAGTGTTGACAGAAGGGTATCTTCCACAGAACACAACAGAGGACTAGCAACAGAAGCTGTTTCATCGTACAAGTAGAATGTGACAGAACCTCTGATGTCTCTCTCAGAGGTTTTGGAAAATGGTCCTTTGTCAACAAGAACATGCAAGTCAATTACTGCAGAGCCTCTGATATGGCTCACAGAGGGTCTGCGAATTCGTCTTCTGTGAAGATCCTCTCCCAACTGTTTTACAAAGGTTGTTAGCTGCATGTGCTTCTCACGTGACTAGGACTTTATCGACTTTTTTTGGATGGCTTAGATGATTTCACTCGTCTTGATCATGTCAGTAAGGTCGTTAGGAACTAGTATAAATAGCGGCTAAGGCCTTTGTATTCAGTGTGCTTTCGTATTGTAATCGTCTTATTTTCAATTGAATGAATTGAAAAATCTTTGAAGCTATTCTCTTGTGTTCATCTTCTTCCTCATATTAACTGTGTGTTCTTGGTTTAATTACTCTGTTCTGTTCTTATTATTGTTTCCGCTGCACTGTAATCGTCCTAGAGTTCATTCAGAGTAATAGATCAATATCAAAGATGAATTTACAAGTCCAACATTTATGTTGCTCAATAGAAAGGTTTTGTGGATTAGTCAAAGCCGGGTCATGTATATATCCTTGACAGAGCTTTATACGGTCTTAAACAAGCATCGACAGCCTAGTACGATATCTTATCAGAATTTATGGTAAAATCATCTTTCTCTAGGTAACATTGATACAACTCTCTTTATTAAAAAGGAGAAGTCAGATATTATTTTGTTACAAATTTATGTAGATGATATAACATTTGGATCTACGAACCCAAAATACTGCAAAAACTTTTCTGCCTTAATGGTTTCTCGTTTTAAAATGAGTATGATGGGTGAGATGAACTTCTTTTTAGGACTTCAAGTCAAACAATTATCTTCGGGAATTTTTATTTGTCAAACAAAATATATTTTTGATATCCTGAAGAAAATTTTATTTGGAAAATTGTTCATCTAGCAAAACACTTATGGCTTGTGACATCCGTCATTTTTGGAGAGTCAGGTAAGCACCTTTAAAGGGGTTTCTATATTTAGAATTACATTTTATTAGGATCTAGTCATGTTGATTAGAAGTCATCTGGCTTAGTTCCCAAATATAGTTCAGAGAACCTTTTTTTCGACGGGTAACTGATAAAGTTAACTTATGTAATGCCAAATATATTTAAAAAAAATGCTTCAAATATAATAAAGTTGATATTATAAGTCCAAATTAAAATATAAAAGTCTCATTTGAATGTCCAAATAATTTTCCCAAAAAGGTGGAGCTTTGATTTAATAATGTTATTTTTATCAATGTTTGGCAAATTGCATTTTTGGTTATAAATTTAAATGGGCCTTAATTTGTTTAAAAGAAAAATAAATTTTTTATTGGACTTGGGCCTTAAGAGGCCAGTCCATTTTCTTTCTTTAAACCCATATATAAATACCTCATATTTTTTGAAAACTCTCATTTTTCATCCTCATTTTGCAAAAACCTTTCCTCTCCCTAATCTCTCTCTCTCTAAATCAAACCCCTCCCACCGAATTCATCTTCATGCATCATTAAAAATCTGTCAATCTTGAAGAATATTCAAGATTTCAAGCAAAAGGTATTAGATTAGTTATCTTACCCTTATATAATAACAAAGATTCTCATTCTTCTACACCTACTTCTCGTTCTTATAGTTAAAATTTCTGGAGAATTCAGAAGGGGAGATTATTCATCAAAGACATGAAAATATCTTCAAAATGATGATAATATATGATCCACGATCTTCGAACTCTAAGAAAGTAGGAGAAATCCACATTGCATGTGGAATTTAATCAAGAAAAGATGTATTTTGAAAATTGACAGATTCTGTTAGCACTTGTGTCGACTGTATCTATCAAAATAAAAGTCCAAATGTTCCGATTTTTCTTCTAAAACGTACTTTTATGAGTTATCTTTCTAATGCAACTGGTCTCACTCAAAAATATTACGTTTTGAGCCTTCAAGTTCTTGATACAAGATTATGGTGCAAAAAGAGCATTACTGACAAAATCTTGCATGCATCTTAAATCGGTCATATCTTCTTCAAAACTCATTAATGGGTGATTCTATTTCTGAAAGTTAGCCTTATGTGTTTGTAATATTTTGGTACTTATTTTAAAATTATATATGTATATATATATAAATATATATATATATATATATGATTGGATATGTGTGTATGTGGGTAAAATATTTATATTATTAAAAGTAAAGGTCGGCTATTTAGCCGCCTATCACCTTTCCATGAGGTTGGGTTGATATAAAAAGTATTGTGAAGAAAAAGGAACACACATTCATACAATAATTGGAAAGCTTTACACTTTGAGAATTTGAAGAACTGCACAGGAAGAAGAAGAAGAAGATTTCAAAAGCTTTGTTAATTGACTTCTAAAAGGTGCATGTATTAAGAGCTTTGGATATGAACTGCTTACATACAGTTTGATAAGCATTTAGAACTGGTTATTATGAATTTTATAGCATTTTGTATGGATTCTTGTCTAAACCGTACAAGGGTTATCCGGATTGATATCCGGATAAGAAAACCGCTCATGCCTTGACCGAATATCATCTAAACTGGTCAAGTATGACCGGATATCATCTAAACCGGTCAAGTGATGACCGGATATCGTCTAAACCGTTCAAGTGGTGACCGGTATACTCTAAACCGGTCAAAGGTTGTGTGATGTATTGTCCGGTATACTCTAAACCGGTCAAAGGTTGTGTGATGTATTGTCCGGTATACTCTAAACTGGTCAAAGGTTGTGCGGTGTGTCGTCCGGTTTATTTTAAACCGGATAACGTTATAAGTGATGTATTGTCCGAATTTGTAAACCGGACAAAAATGTTAGTTTATTTTCAAAGTGTAATGACCGGACATGTAATCCGGACAAGTATTGACCGGACATCAAGTCCGGATGAAAAGAGAATAAAATTGGAAATATTTTTGAAATATAATGGCGGTGTAACT